>NC_037531.1:17861947-17881365 GCF_001531365.2 Cynara cardunculus var. scolymus | reverse complement strand
TATGTATGTATGTATGTATGTATGTATGTATATATGTATGTGTATATATATATATATATGTATATATATCCATGAACATTGTTAACAATTATGAATCCCAATAAGTGAACATATCCATGAACATTGTTAACAATTATGAATCCCAATAAATGAACATATCCATGAACATTTGTTAACGTCTGCCACGTTAGTCCATAATTTCCATGTTCATGAGCACTTATTTCACATAATTTCCATGTTCATGAGCACTTATTTCACATAATTTCCATGTTCATGAGCACTTATTTCACATAATTTCCATGTTCATGAGCTCTTATTTCACATAATTTCCATGTTCATAAGCACTTATATATATAAAAAGAAATGGGAAAATTAAAGGCTCACTTTGGTTTGAACTGCTTTGTTGCCACCAAATAACATCCTCAATAAGATGCTAAAGATGATGACAACAATTGAAACGACGACGCTAACTGTAATCTTTGGTTGTTCCTCAGCCTTCTCCACAAGTTCCTGTAATCACCACACCACACCACTTGCCTTAATCTCAAATACCACCAATCAAACGCATAAATTAATTAATTAAAGCCTACCAAAAGTTTTGTCCTGTGTGCACCCAAGAATGGTAGTTCTGCAATCTTGTACAGACCATCAAACACAGCTTTCTGCAACACAACCCATATAATTCATAATGTTAGATTACTTTTTAAAAAAACTTTTAAGGAGACAAATGAGGTTCTAACATATTTAGGAGAAATAATGCTTATTAGCTGATCTGAGAGTGAGATCTAACAGAAACCATCACATATTGTCTCAGAGTGTCAAGACCTAAGATTTTTGCTGACCATATGCATCTTTAAAGTGGATCAAAGACACGCAAAGTCACCCCACGTCTGAATTCCCCCATTTCAAAAGATTTTTTTTGAAGTTTTTTTGTTTGACATTTATGGGGTTTTCCATTTTTTGGTTGATTTCTACAGACTTTTTCCGTTTTTCTGTTGATTGTCCCTTGTATTTTATAACATCCAAGAGGACTCCTTAAAGTTAGCGTATACACCTTTCATAACCACAAAAGAATTCTATTTGTGAAAATTGGTTGAGGGGACTTCATAGGCCCGCCGCTGTTGAGAGTGGCAAATGGGTGAGAGAGCTAGACGAGTATAGATTGTCTCAGACTGTCGAGTTTCTAGAGTGTAGATCTTGGTTTTGCTATCATGCGAAAATACGTAAAATCCTATTAAATTATAGACTTTTAGAGAGAGATTCCATTGTATATTAAGAAGGAAAAAAGAGTCCAAAGTATAACTGAAGTAGAAAAGATTATAAATGCGTACCTGAATCCCTTTGAGACCCTCAAAACTAGCTGCTGCTTTTTCCTCTGCTTTTTGTTTCTCTTCCTCCACAGAAAACTTGGGTTTCCATGTCGAGTCCCTGATCGATTTTGCGCTCTTCTCGTCGTTCGCGATCAAAATGTTGTCGAACAAGATACCGTCTTGCATTGTCCAGATCTCAATACCAACAGCAGCAATTGGCTCAAAGTCGGGCTTATCGAGTTCGAAATAATTCGGGTTGGGAATTTCACGAGGTTTCCAGATACCCATATAATTCGGATTGTCGATAAGAGGAGCATGCCATTTACCCTTATAATCCGGGTTCCTCTTCATTGGCCTCCTCCATTCTCCACAACCCGGTGCAGATTCACATTTCGGGTTCTCAATCTTCGGAACCTCCCACTCACCGTCCTCCTCATCGTCCCAATCTTCAGGCTTCAATGCCTCGGGATCGTCGATTTCCTCCGGCTCGTTTTCTAGCCATCCTTCCGGCATTGTAGCTTCCTCGTCTAGAATTTCCATCGGTGCATTCTCATCCCAATCATCCGGTTTAGTTGCATCCGGGTCTGGAATCTTTGATCTCTCATCCCAATTTTCGGGTTTCTCATCATCTGGATCAGGGATCATCTTTGCAGGGATTAGTGATGGCTCGAAATCGTCAGATGACATGAAATTGGCCTTGTTTTTCTCTTTTCCATCAACTAAGATCCGCAACTCATTATTTGGCTTCAGGATCGCGGTGTATACGTGGGTCAATCGGTCTGAAGGGACTGAAGGAGGAGATTTGAGATGGTGTTCAACATATTCTCCAGTCTTGGGGTTCTTGTGCTTCAAGATGAAATGGACTTTATTTGTGGCACCACATTTGTCAGGACCAAACATTATAGAGTAAGGAGATTCGTTGTCAAATCTTTTGGCTGTCCAACCGGCGTTTTGTGGACGGAGATATTTCAGATATGCGCCACCACATTCGAGACCATTCTGAAGCCGAACTTCGAATTGGAGGACGGTTGTACCGTCCTTGAGCTCCACGGGTTTGTCAAGCTCCTTCACAATAGCATACTTTCTAGCCTTCTCACTCACAAGAAGCCCATGATCATCATGTCCCTCGCTCTTCGAGTGTTGCCATACACCTACAAGATATGAAAAATGCAATGTACACATGTAAACCCACCAAACCAAACAAACCCAACATATCCCACAGCATATCCCACATGGTGGTAAGGATTAGTAGCTAACATGTTACTCATACTTTAACTTTGTTTAGAGTGTTAACAATTTGAGCGAGATCGAGCTTAATTCTAGTTGATCTCGAGCACATTACATGACGCGTTTAACTTAACGAGTTGAGCTCTATATACCAATGTTTAACTCGGCTTGTTTGAAAGCTTAATTAAATTTTCCGAGGCACTCGATCATACAATTTTACGAGACAAACATGTTAATATGAACAATCAAATTTGGAGAAAAACCACTCGATCTCTCTCCTATTTTCTCAGTTTTTAGAAAAAAAGTTAATCTCTAAGATACTTATATAGAGCTAATAGCAAAAAGGTACTATAATGCTAGCAAACAAATAGGAACA
Organism: Cynara cardunculus var. scolymus; assembly: GCF_001531365.2. NCBI lineage: Eukaryota > Viridiplantae > Streptophyta > Magnoliopsida > Asterales > Asteraceae > Cynara > Cynara cardunculus. The sequence continues at coordinate 17,878,452 of NC_037531.1, read as the reverse complement.
CAAGTGGTTACGATATTTAGCAAAACTAGTACTAAATAGTTCATATAACCCGATATAAAAGCATACAAAATATATAATGAAATAAGATGACCCCTCTTGAGTCTTCACATACACAGGAACGGTGTTGCTGTAGCAGCTATACACCCCTATATATTTCATCATTAGGTTAAATCATGCATTAAAAATGTAAAAAATAAATCTTGATATTGATATTAATGTGTGTTTAGAGGAAATTAGTAGGTACAAATGCATTTAACAATATAGAGGGATGCATTCATTATACCCATGATCAGAGAAAATACACATTCAAAAAGCAGACAGCCAAATTGCACCCTCAGCTACCCAGCCAGTGATTGATTTTATCAGGAGTGTTTGAATTGAAAGCAACATTATTTTAAACTACAAAATGTAAAATAAAAATGAAGGTATGCAAGTGAATACTTAGATGCAGGCTCCCCATGATTCATTGCAATTTGGTATAGGTCCCCAAATTTTTACAAGATTTGAGAAATGGTGCATTCACAATGTGGATTACATCTACATGAGTTATCTTGACATCAAACTCAATTATTATGCGCCCTAGCCAAGTCAATAAACTAAGACAGATGTTTGGGAATGTCTGAAAATTTAGTGAACATAAACACGTGACGTGTAATGACGCCAACACAAAGTGCAGCAAAGCCATGCATATATACCAAAGTCTGATTGCACAATTGCACAAATACACTAGAGGTCCAAGGATCCTCCATATTAGAAGGAATATACCACAATCAATAAGCACATACGTCTAACTTATTGCAACATCATTCCAATTATAAAGGCAAATCATCGTTCCAAAACAATGATAATAAAAAAAATCCTACAATATTGGCTCGTAAATCAATGGTGAAAGTTGTGTATCAGTTTGGATTTGTTAATTTGAGCTGTATAGAAGCCCTAGCTATTAACAAGGCCTTGTGCAATTAAGTTAAACTGAAATTATCACCTCCTCCTAATAGATACTGTTTTCATGCATCGAACCAGTGTGTAGTGTGTCAAAACGGGTTCCGTTAAACCTTTCTACAGTTCAAACCAGTAATTTCACGCCAACACCATTCTCATTCACACATTGCTTCGTCATTCAGTACGATTTGATCGTCATTTCCACATCATGCATACACCGTTCCTTTTCGTATTCAACTAAAAGTTGTTTTTTATCCAATACCAGTATCGTATATCATGAACAAATAGAAACAAAATGAAATCGTATAGAATATATTCCCAACGTAACCAAATCTTACCTGAATAGTGTTCATTCTCGGAGACGATCCAACTCCCTACAAACGATTCATTGAATGATTCATAAAATATCTACAAAAAAACAAAGAAAAACCGTCACCAATTATGAAACTGTAGATCCAGTCCACAACACCTACTAAAAACACACATATGTTGATTTTATCTCACTTACAGTACTGTCAGAAGAAGCGTATATCTCTGAAACGAAACAATCTATGATCAAAAGCGAAGCGAACAACAACGAACAACGCATCCGTATGTGCTTGCTTTCTTCCATAATCTAGAAAGATGAAATTCTACCGATCGAAGATCTGATTCCGATTATCCGATTTGATCTGAAAACAAGCCAGATCTGAATTTTCTGATCGTTAATTGTGTTTGATCAACTGGTGAAACGTCTGGAGCGAAAGACTGTCCCCTTCTTCAGGTTTATAGTTTGTTGAGGTCGTTATATATGTATTGTATATATATATAGATCTTGTGGGAGTAGTTACGTCGACTTGGTTCAACCAATAATATCGCAAGACACGTGAAGTGCACCAATAGCAATACGACACGTATAAAAAACAAATTTTCAATCATAATTTCATAACATAAAAAAACTACACATAAAAATTACTATGTCATAATTAAAATATTTCTATGATATATATATATATATATATATATATATATATAACAAATCAGTGATAAGGGTTGTGTTGATTAGTTTGAGCTTGAACTCCAAAGATCAAAAGTGTTCGAAGCACGGACGGACCTAGTATATTATTCCTCCGTCGAAGGGTAAAAGAATTTAGGTTCGTGAAAGATTCAACCGTATTAATTTGTTGTGTGTCACCGTATGTATTTTGAAACTACAATGAGAACAAGTTTTATTTGGTAGAGTTGGTTTGCAAGACTTTTATTCCACTCCGGATCCAAGTTCGAATCATGTTAGTTTTATTTTCTTAGTCAAATGATGTCATCGTTTGAAAAAATTTCCCTATATTTTTTTTCCTTATAGCCAAATGGTGCCACTGTTTGAAAAAAAAAATCTGAGTTCGTCCTTGGTTTGAAGGTCACAATTTCAAATCCAAGGAGGAATAAAAATCTCCTTGTGCCCATAAAGGTTCAAATGCAGTGACTCCGGACTAGTGACAAAGTAAGTGGACGCATTGAGATTAATTGAGTCGCATAGCAGGTTGGACATCCAGATTAATAAAAAAAAAGGAATAAATAAAGACAAATTAGAACTACGTTGTAGTCCCATATTGGCTAAACTTGAAACTTGAGGGTTTGACATATTTTCACATGGTATCAGAGTTAAGGCTTATTGCTCTAGGGGAGCAACACTCTCGCTACCCCCCTCTAGACAGTCTTGTCAATCTGTATCCATCTAGCCTCTGTTAGAAGGGGTATGTTGGAGTTCTATATCTATTAGACTTTGACCATTTAAAAATTGCTCGAGAACACAATATTTTTATTACAGTTATATCCTAAAATATATCTTTTTTTGAAGTATATAATATTTATATACGACAAATAGAACAAATAAACTCGCACACCCTCCTCACTTTGTGAGGTTCGAACCCCTGACCTCTTAGGAGACCAAAGATTTACATACCGCCAAGTCAAATCATTAAACATGTTACTTGAAAGTAAGTTTTTAAAATACAAATTATGTCTTTTTATGTAATTTTCCCAATACATAAATATTAAACACATAACCATAAAAATAAATGGGAAATTTAACGTATTTATAACAGTCGTAGATGAAAATTGATTAGTAAAGAACCGTTTGTTTTTTCTGCTTAGTAAAACATTTATAGATTAAGTCGTCTGTATAAATTAAGATAAATAACTCTTTATTTTGTATACCAGCTGAAAAACTATTGCGTTATCTTATTTATATCGTTTAATGTTTAAAAATTAAGTTACCATTTAAAAGTCATGGTAACTCGATACGAACTCAATGTGCATTCAGTAAATAATTATATTTACAGTATACACTATACATTATCTGTAGCAGTATTAATTGTTGTTAAATCAAATTATCATTGTTAGAAACATTTACTAATCACCAAAGGACTTTTGACCTAGCGGTATGTGAGTTTTTGTCCTCTTAGAAGGTCAAGGGCTCAAAACCTCATCAAATGTGAGGAGGTGTGTGAGTTTATTTGTTCTATTTGTTGTATATAAATACAATATACTTCCAAAAAACATTTACTAATCTTTGAATTCCCAAATTGTCGCAAAATTTTCGACCAACATGTACTCTTTTTTCGTCTACGATGAACTCATAAATTCCAAATTATAATAATTTACAGAAATTTTAAACAAAAAAACCCATTTTCAGTATTTTCGATACCATATATATCTTTCAGTATCCAAATGAATCATTAGATCAAGAAAACGGATTTAGGTTCTTCAAGAATTCATGGCCGAAAAACCACATCTAGAGAAAAAGGAATCAAGGGCCGTGGAGGAGGGAAGAAGGGCCGCAACAATAGAGCAGGACCCAGAGGATCATTGGCCAAATGCTACTGCCGTATATAAATATATACTTAAAAAACAGATTAATATGGTACATTAAACGTTACAGCATCTTCAATAGATTCTTTAAAATGGAGAATCTGTTGAAGTAAAAAATACCCAACATCTCCATTTTGGAGAATCTTTTGAAGATGCTCTTACATTTTAATTTATCAAAAGTAAGGGACGCCTGCACATGACTAATGAGTTACATCTGTATTGTTGTTATAGAGTTTGGTAACAACTGAAACTTACTTTTAAGTAACATCTCCATTGTGGGTGCATCAGGGTTGTCGAGCAACAGTGTTGATAGAATTAAAAGCCAACATTTTCTGAACGCCCGACCCCCAAAGGCAACGAATGCTTCTAGCTCAATAGTTTATATAGCCAGAAGTTAGATATTGCCTTTGAGGGAGAGAGTTCAGAAAACGTTCAATTTCAAATATATCCATTTTGCAGTTACAAGTCCACAGCCCGAGAGAAAAAGAAAGAAAGGGAAGGGACCAAATAATCAAAACGGTTTATATACTACAGCCAGTACACGTATGATCTATTCGTCATCGATAAACTCAAGGAATTATACTCGGATTTTTGTTCCTACTAAAGATACGGCAATATCTACGGGCAACCCAATCGTATTGTGTGTTGTCCAAGCAACAAATATCACGAGTAATTTGGTTTTCTTGTTTTTTAAGCCCGAATAATCATATTTAACAGTTTCGATGGTTTTGAATTGATTTGTTGTCCCTTCAAGTGAATTTGTATTTCAGGACAAAAAGATAAAGACAACAGGGGTTTTGTGAATTTGTTCCTATGCGTGATTTTCAAACAAAGCTGAAGATTGAGATTTGTTCGTACTACGTTTGGAAGACTGGCCGAATACTGAAGATGCCACACAAAATGCTTGAAGAAAGAATCGAAATTAGGAATATACGAAAACCAACGGGTTTTTGTGGGGTTTCGCTTTATTTCGTTCCACACAAGGCAAATATGAGATGCTATAAATCGGGGGCGATGGAGATTGAATGATTTTGTAACCCCGTTTTGGATTTGGGATGGATACAAAAGTTGGATATCATAAAAATCGTACAAGCATACGAGTATAGTTGTAATTCTTAATGTTGTTTTTAGGTTGGAAGTCTTTCGTTTCATAACGTTAAGTGAGTTTTTTTTTTAATTAGTAACACGATATTTTAAAACCCGGAGGCGGAGGCGGAGGCGGGGGCGGGGGCGAGGCGGGGGGCGAGTTTTAGCTTACAAACAATAATATCCCATAGATTCAATGACGGATCTACAAGTATGTGGGGTGGCATAAATTTCCAAAAAATTCATGTTTTTCAATATTATATATTTTATCTTTTTATAAATGTAATATTTTTTTACCCTAAAATAAATTCAAGTTTCGATCTCTATTACCAAAATTTCACTCGTTACTGTGTAGGATTATGCGAGATGTTCACAAATTGACCCGAATCAAGTAATTTGTCTCATAATATTCTTTACAAAGAACTATGAAATTTAATTTGTAAAAATAACCCATTTAACAAAAGCAGCATTGGGTTTCGATCCTAGGGTTGGGTTTCGGTGAGAAGAGAAATTATGTGAGAAGCTTAAGAAAAGATCCTCACCCTTAGATCATATAGTGAGAAGCGTAAGAAGAGATCTTCACCCTTAGATCAATCCTACTTGAATGTCAACACTAATAAGATGCACGAGATCAATTCCATTCTAAAGCGAAATTCATGGGTGGATATGAGATTAGAAGTAATCAAAGGTTCAGATATCTTCTTACACTTCTCATTGTAACTTCTCTTCTCACATAATCCTTCACACTCGATCTTGTTTAAAAAGAATTCAATACAAGTCGTATTCTGTATAGAAAAGAGGTGGGCCAAATGCACCCTTATATATTCCTAAATGCACTTTTATCTATTAATTTTATCCTGATACATATCAACATGACAACATCAACATTTGCCTTTTACATTCTCAAAATATGCTTTGACCTGATTCTGATATAAAAGAGAAGCATATAGGCATGGGAATGGGCGGGGACCTCAATTCCTATCCCTGTTCCTGATCCCTATCTCTGCTCCCATTTTTGTCCCCATCTCTACCGAGTAATATGATCAAATCCCCATCTCCAATGGGGCAACGAGAATTTTTTTTTCCGATCTATGTAAGCTATTTTAAATCAAATATGTGAGACACCATACATGTTTAAATTACATATATTTTCAATAAACCTATAATCGAAAGGAATTTAATTTAATACAAAAATCACATAGTGATATAATGATTAATAACCTAAAATAAAAGATATTCAATTTAATTCAAAAAAAAAATTTAACATCACATGTACTAAAACATATCGAGTAATTGTATTTTGACTTGACATCCAAAATATTACATACTAACATCCAAAAAAAATGACAATGTTAGATTTCAAACCTAGTTAAGAAATAWGAAATTATATYGATTTACTTGAAAATAATATATATTTAATTTGTTAATTAATATATATAATGAGAACAGGGAGGGGCTGAGAGTGCGATATCCGTCCCTAGCCCCATCCCTGATTTGGGACAAACAGGGATCCCCCATCCCCGTCCTTGTCCATGGTTTAGCGGTGAATCCTCATCCCGGACTGGGCCGGGTTCCCAACAGATCGAAGCCCCTTCCCATGCTTAGATGCATATAGCATCACCATATAAAAGGACATCGTGAAAATCCCGTTGCAACCGTAACCATTTGTCAGCGGCATGACTTAGGATTTCGGAAGGCTGAAGATGGTGTGATAATGGTGATGGCATCGTGGCTAATACGTCAAAACCATATAGAAGTGAGGGCAAGGATGGAAACGGGGCAGGTATTGGGTGGGTAATGCTTTCTCTGTCCCCAACCCCCGTTTAAGCCCCCCACGTCGACTAATCCCTGACAGGTTTAGGGGGAAGAAATACCCAACGGGTTCAAGGAACCTGTTGGATACCATCAGTAAAAACGATCTATTTTAAAATTAAAATTATAATGAATCGTTATTATATCAATTACAATATTGAAAATCAAAATGCATTTGTCTGTTTAATAATAAATGTATACATACATACATACATTTATATATACACATATATTTATTACACACTATATATATTAATTAAAATAAAAAATTTAATCAAAGATCGGATTAGGGACGGATAATGCGATCCCCGATCCTGATTCGGGTATGAAAATAGATCCTCGTCTCCGCCCCATTTCCCATCAAACCGGAGAATCCTCGCCCCCTTAAAGTCAGGTACTCACATGTGCCCGCCCCAACCGTAAAATTTGCATCTCTAAGTGAGGGTGGCAGTTTGATTGCAATAAACCAGCATGAGAACGACGGCGGTGGTTACCAGACAAAACAGCTGTTGAAAGATGTTCCCTTGAAGCCGTTAAAAACGTGATTGTGATTTGATTTGTTCAAATGTTTGAAACTTGTTTTCGATTTCTAAATAAATTATCGAGTTTTTAGATTCTTGTTATATTGTTATTAATTAATATAACCGTTAGAGTCTTACATCGGCTAGATTTTGATCATTATTTTTTTAAAGTAATCTAATTGGGTTCTACATATTCTCATAATAATAAATACTGGGAAAACGAACCACTTGGGTTATGGTGTACTGGTTAATCCATAGGAGAAAGTATTGGAAAAGCTCATCTGCCCTCGGTTCGAGTTCGGGCGCTATCAAAGCCCTTGTGGCCAACGAGGTTCACCTACGTTGACTCCAAGCCATTCATGGTTACCCGAATATTAGTCGATGCATGTAAGCCGTTCCGGAGCCCCACGATTACGAAAAAACTAACAAACAGAAAAACGAATAATGATAATCCATAAAGAGTAAAATCAAACATAAAAATGCTGAGATTTTTGTATGGTTCGATATAAAAAATAAGGATAAATTGCATGAAAATGTAATGTATTTTAACTTGATTCATATTTTCGGTAACGTACTTTCAAAACTTCTATTTTGCTACCTAAGATGTAAAGTTTTAAACATTTAAGTACTCGGGTAACTGGTTGATGTGGCGAGTGATGTGGTATCGTACTCAATATTATTTGCTGATGTGGTTCGTGACATGGCTTTTTTTAATCGAAAATTAGTCTCTTTTTCAATCTAAAATTAGTCTTCAACCGGTTACACGAATACTTAAATGTTTAAAATTTTACACTTTAGGTACCAAAATAGATGTTTTAAAAATACGTTACCCAAAATAGGAATCAAGTTAAAGTACRTTACTTTTTCATGCAGTTTACACAAAAACGAAATGAAAATTACACTTAGATTTAATTGCAAGTCCTAATCGTATACGGTCATGGTATTTTAGTGAGCTCGTTCTATTTTCAAATAACTTTTTTTTAATAAAAAAGGGTTTACTCAAAAATACGTCAACAAAAGCTATTTTTTTTAAGTAACTTCAGATAATTTGACGAAAAGTACACTGCCAACAGACGTATTTTGATAATGTCGAACTCCAAGCGCATACATGTTATCTTAAACGAACGTCGTATGTCTGAATGAAGCACAACTGGATCAAACTAGTAGAGGTCACCAACTCGAGAGACGTAATACGATAAAGCACCATGGATTGAATATCTGAAATTCAAACCCATGAAAACTGATAAAAAAATATAGCTGTTTATATGTAATACAGCTAAAATAGTTCATCATCCTTATGTTTCATATACAAGAATCCACGAGATCTAGCAACAACCACGACCAATAGAGGAAAATTTCAACGGTCCTCTAGTGCTCCAATATTTCAGTGCTACAATGATACGTAACACTGGAATATTGGAAGCCCTTGAGGACAGTTGGATATCTCCCGATTGCAACCTCATGAATGTTATAAATACTTCAAGCTGTTTGTGACRCTTRTATATATAGTCGTGATCATCCTTTSTTTACCTTAATCGACTAGCACCGTCACAAAGTAAAGTACCTCGTGCCTTCTCTAGCCATTAGGGGGCACAAGAAATCAAGAAACAAATCCACCTTGGAATTGAAGATTGGTGACGATTCCAGAATACTTGGAAATTGACACCCTAACGGTGTGCGTTATTATGTTCTATGTGTTCATGCACATGTAACGTGGTATGCATGCATATTGTACGTATATCACAACTGTTAAGAAAAAAAGCGATCTGAAATAAGGTTAGAATTTGACTTATTTGATTGTTTGATACTAGGAATCTGGAATTGACCCATTTGCCGTCTTGTCTCGAGCATCTTTCTTGTACCGAACCCATGCTTTGGCTACAAAAAGCGAACCAATTTGATCAAACCTAAGAGAATTATTTCGCATGTATCTTGTTTATCGGTTAGGTTCATGATGGTGTTCACGAGGCCCACAAAAGAGACCAAACCCCTTTTTCTTTGAACGTGAAGGAGGTATTCGACTGTCCTCTCGGGTCCAACACTCCAGTACTTGATATTCATGTACTGGAGTATTGGAAGCCCTTGAGGACGATTGAATATCTCTTTAAATCTATAYGTGTGTTTTCTTACTACACRCACTAATGAATAAAAACACAAGACRTTTGGCAGGTTTATATAGAAGTTGAGTGAATGTTATCGAGAATAATAAAAGTTAGCACCACTTACTGATAATTCCTCGTTAATGCGTGAGAATTATTTATGCAAATGTCCGAAAAGGGCGTACCAAAAATACACGAGATTCGGGACAACCGATTCTTGTGCTCAAGAGGCAATAAAACGTCTTCGGAGTCTCATCAATCATCATATCTACAAACCTACGAAAACCCGAGCAACATCCCGTGCACCCATTAAAATGGTTCTCTGCGATATTGGAAAATACAAGAAACATCAACCAAACTGAAAAAGTCATCTGAAATTAACCAAAAAAATGTCTCTCGAAATCAACCAAAATAAAAGCGAAACAGTTCATTGAAGTTAACTAAAAAAAACTTCAGAAATCCCTCTAAATAAACCAAAAAAAAAAMYTTAAAAAAWTYCYYKMRWWMMMMAGCTAAAATGCTTTAGACGACTTTACRGGTCTTTAATCCACCTTAAAGGTGCACCYGCTAAWTTTTTTTGGGTCCACCGCTACATATCCGATTCCATAACTTGATTACAACTCGATATATTGATCACTATCTTTCCGTATTTGGAAAGTGGACTCGATTATCGAACCTGATTCTTTTCGATTTTCCGTTATTCTTAAAAAGATTTGATCGAAAAAATGAACATTAATCATAGTATTTTGGTGGAAAGTGATCATTTTGGTTGACTTTTGAAGGTTGGATTCTTCTATTATGGATTCTTGCTCCCCTTTATTCGCTACAACATGTGAACGATATAAACTATAAAGAAATGGGGGATTTGCCAATAATTTTTGATTTTATTTAAACCGACCCGTAAACTAAAATCTTGTACGTAAACTCAACCCAGATTTCGATCTCCAAAAGTCTTGGGGGTTTGGTCGGTTCGTCCAAGAAAGATGAGATCTCTGCTCCATAGACAAAATCGTCTAGAAAGGGTGGACAATTARGAAGAGCAGCGGGTGYTGTARCGAAACTGATTGCAAAAGAAGGGAAATTCATACGAAGATTAGCACGGTTAATGATATCAACTAAAGGGAAGAAAACCAAAGCGTATGTAAATTTTGGTATCAAATAATTTCGATTGTCGTCCTTATGGTTTAGAAATTGTGATTTTTGTCTGTATGGTTTGCAATTTATTTCTATTTYCATCCCTRRACTAATTCCTASTTTTTGTCCAGGACTCATGGTTTTAAAACAYGTATCATAGAAGAGGTATCTAGTCCCTTGTAAGTAAACCTTAGTTCTCTCTCTCACTGATGTGAGATCTTACAATCCATCCCCTTTGGGACCCCCGTGTCCTCGCTGACACAACAGTCTAGAACCTGACTCTAATACCATCCGTAACATCCCATAAAAACAGTACCAGATATTGTTCATTTTATTCACACATGAACTCACGGTTTTAAAATGCATCTAATAAAAGAGGTATCAATTCCCTTATAAGACAATCTTAGTTCTACATTCAAATCGATATGGGATCTTACAAGTTTCCCGTTTTGAAAGTAAATATTTATTTTYCCATTTTACCCTTAAATATAAAACGGAGAAAATTTATCCCTCTATTATTAAAGGCAGAATTGTACTTTAGCTATTTAAAAAATGTAACAGTTACATATTTAYAAAATTATATATTATTTTTAYAGTAGACATTTATTTTTGAACAATTTCCAGTTATAGATAGGCCCAAATCACATATACAAAAAACCTTGATTGGGCCTAGTGGGCTTAATATGGGCCTAAACAAACCTCAATTTTATTTGTTAAATCATTTAACCAATATATAAATATTTTGTGTGTGTGTGTGTGTGTGTGTTTTATTTAATCATTCAACAATGTTAATTGCTTATTCTAAGGGGTTGTTTATCAAATACTAACCCCGTAAGCGCTTATCGGTAAAAATTTAACACTATCACTTATTTATCGGGTAAAATTTTAGTCCATCAAAACGATATCGTATGCAACAATTCACCTGGTAACGCTTACCGTGGTAAGAGTCATCGTCCTCACTTACCGGGTAAGACTCTTGGTCTTTGTCTCGCTCTTACCGAGTAAGATTCTTGGTACTTACCATATTCATCCAGTAAGGTAATGAGACTTGGTATTCACTTACCCGAGTAAACGTTTGGTAAACGACCCCTAAGTTTGAACTCGATTCGGTAGTTCGACAAGTATTCTTTTAAGGTTCAAATGCATGAAGAATCAATCTACTTTTATAAATATCTTTATTATAGTATTATACTTTGATTTTCTCTTGTTAAAATAATGTACTTTTAAATTATTTTTTATAAGTGCATTGTACTTTGAAAATCTACTCATTATAGCAATAAGTAACTTGTTACACCTTAAACCATTAACCAGGGGTGTATAGAAAGTCATCTGATTCAGTTTAAAAGGGACGATGCAATTAGAATCGACCAACTATAATTAGATATCTAATTGTGATTGGATCTGATCGGATCCAAAATTTCAAAATTCAAATCGGATCGGTTGGTTCTTGGATGACAGTCCAACATCCAATATAAACGAATCGATCCAATCCAATCCAATCCAATGATCATCCAATTCCCCATCCAATTAATAACTATATATAATCATTAACATTTTACGATATTGTTTTTTAGTTTATATTTTTATATATTATTTTTTTAATAACTCAAGAAAATATATGAATAACTGGTTAAAATTGTGGATTAATTGGTTGAATATTGGATCAAAAGATTGGAYAAATCCAACACGATCCAAATGATAACCAATATTAAAATCCAATGGATGGAACCGATCAAATCCAATCATTCATTGGATTTAGATTGGATCAGACCGAATGACAAAATCCAAAATGATTGGATCTCAACCGATGAACACCCCTACGATTAACCTCTTACTTTTTTTTCTTACTTGCTTTGCTTAAATTAAATTATGTGGATAACACATCGTTTTGATGACATTGCCTAAATAAAAAAATCTCTTCCAGATTATTTTTCTCACTTTTTGTTTCGACGAATTAGAAAAAAACATTTCAAACTTTTTAATATATTCTTATTGAATTGTATGCAAATTAAATATTTTACAGTAAAATATTTCTTAGATAGATATGATATATTATTTTTGAATAAAAACTTTTGTTTGTAAAAAAAGGTAACATTTCTTCTTTTATTTTGTTCATAAAAATAGAAGTATATTTTAACTCTTTTTTTTAACTAACTTGGATATCTAACACGTTATGCGAGCCGACTAATYYTAGGTCGACCRCTTGCTTTRCRGGTAGTCCAKAGTCARYGCATTTGAACCTCTGTGGCTACAAGAGRATTTTTATTCYTCCYTGAATTTGAAYCTGATATCTCCAGACATTTTTGACCTTTGCAAATCAAGCTCAAATTAATCAATACTAACGAGATAAATTGTGCTCTACAAGTTTTCTTAATATTRTTATATTAATGAAAAAATTCATAAAATATYCAATTAATTTAATAAATTTATGTCATGTAAAAAGATTAAACAAATGTATTATATTTTTTAAGAGAAAAATATTTTTTTTGTAAAAAAACGTAATAATTATTATTTTTCTTGTTCAAAAAATACATATTTTTTAAAAATGTTAGCGAAATAGATTGTGTTTTACTAGTCTTCTTAATACTGGTATAATTATGAATGACTTAGAAATTTTCTAATTCATTAAATATTTTTATAAAATAATATGTAAAATCATTTTTTTTTTCAAATTATAATGTTGTAATAAGAAATGTCACGTCAGCAAAATTTTACATGTTGTCATTTCATGTGGACAATGACATGTCATAGAAATATGGTAATTTGTGTCATGTCATCTTAATTCGAATTTAAAGGTTACCTCTTATAATGAATCATTTTTCGAAGTWCGATACACTAATAAAAAATAATTTAAAATTACATTGTTGTAATAARAAAAATGAAAATACAATGCTATAATTAWGAACTTTGTGAAAAWAKGTTGTTATTTCGTACATTTAACCCTTCTATTAATCTAKACTCGAGCTCGATTCAAAAGCTCGGATATCTTAAAAAAATTCATAACAACTGTTTTTGATAAAAATAGCCAAAAATCAATCTGGGTAGGTTCCAAGTCGGTTCTTTCAAAACTTGGTGGGTCAGTCTCGATCCAGACCAAAAATTCTAGGAGTGGTTCTAGGCCACTAATTGTTCCAATAGCATCGGGMCTGTCCCAAATCCGGTCTCGACCCGACCCTATTTTTTAAATTTTTTTTTTTCAAAACTACATGTTATACATGTTTTTATAATTACGATTTTTGAAATGAGTTAGATAAAAACAGTCAGGCGTGCCGAGACCAGATTTTTGAAACGGCTGACCATAAAATACACACTAAAACTTTGACCATACATAGGGACGAATCTATTAGGAATTGAGTGGCTCCTGTGCATTCATTCATTCGATTATTGTAAGAGAAAAATAATTTTGCTGTCTGAAAGGCGTATCCAGTTGATTTTAAGGTTTTTCTCTTAACGACTTTGAAACGATACTATAATATAAACTAAATACGGTTWGGATGGTTGGATTACTGGTTTCTATAGAAGAAGTCACGGGTTTTGAATTTTTTAGGTGGATGTTTACTTTTTTGTCTGTTACTTTTAGACTTTACTCATACCWTACAGTGTTATTTCTGTTTAAAATCAATAGGAAAAATATAGTTAGAAGAATTTAACGCATAACGTCAATTATAACTGTATGCATTATTACCACCATATCAAGACAACTATTTTTTTTTGAAGTATATAATATTTATATACGGCAAATGCAACTAATAAACCCACACATCATCCTCACATTTGGTGATGTTTGAACCTCTGACCTTCTAGGAGGCCAAAGATTACGATACCACTAGGTCAAGACAACTCTTTGTTAAATAGTTCTTGCATTTTGATTTTCTTTTTCATAATTTTTTTTCTTTTTCAGCATCAATTCATCTTAAAAATTGTCGTTTTTTAAATAATTTTTTTTGAAGTATATAATATTTATATACGACAAATGTAACAAATAAACCCACACACACTCTCCTTACATTTGGTGAGATTTGAACATTTGACCTCATAAGAAGCCAAATATTACGATACCGTTAGACCAAAGGCTATTTGATAACCCCAAACGAAACGAATGTGAACATGTGGCCTAAAATATGGCTTCGTTTTATGGTTACGTTGTCAAAGTTGCATCTTGTTCCACTTTATCCTTTGTGTTGTCGGCTTTACATTAAAAATTCTTATTCGTTTAATTTTTATTTTGAATAAAATTATGGCGTCTAAAATATTTTATTTTAAAAATATTAATTATTCTAAAACTGAAAATAAGTTAAGTATAAGCATGTTGGGTTGGGTTCATGAGACTAATCTGTTTTTGTGAGATCCGTGAGACTATTTTTTTACACTTGAAACTTCACAGCAAAACGTTGTGAAGGTAAAAAAAAACTGAACCTCCACAGCAAATACGTTGTGAAGTTCCAAGTATAAAAAAGTCTTATGGGTCTTATGAAAACAGGTTGGTCTCATGTAGTCCCAAGTTTAAGCATGTTTGTACAATTGGAGTGTAATGATCACGTGTTCAAAATAAATTGAAGTTACTAATATAAAATAAGGATTTGTAACATACTTTAATTTGATTTCTATTTTGGGTAACGTACTTTTAAAACTTTCATTTTGGTACCTAAGATGTAAATTTTTTAATATTTAAGTACTAGGGTAACCGGTTGAAGTGTAAAAAAATGGTCTCACGAAAACAGGCTGGTATCAAGTGAACCCAACCCTATTAACCAAGCTTTCATATGCTTAGAATGTAAATCAAACCTCTATAATACAGATATAAGTATAAAGTATCACATAATATATCAATCAAAACCATAATATACTTAAAAATACAATACGTTTTATCTCCTATACATCAGTATTTTTTTAAATCAAACTAATAAAAAACATACAACATTTTCTAAGCTCGTATACTAAATCAACTCTTAGTTTTAACTTTTACTAAACCAAACAAGCCGAACAAACACAAAAAAGAAACAAAAACCGGTCTTCAATCTTCAAACATACCCATAAACTGTAAATCAAAAATAAAAGACCACAGAGAGGACGATGGCACAAATACTGATATTTGACATGAAAGCAGGTGGTTTTGCAAGCATCGAGATTGCTTTGCTGYTCTTGGTAGTGGGAGGACGATCGTTCTGGCCACCATATGAACCTTTCCCCTTACTTGCCTTCGACAAAACCAAATCATCTCGTTTCAAACCGTCTTTTCCACTGTAGCTGTCTCCATTCAAACCAACCTTCCCTTTATCTTCTGCAGGGTTTACAAACGAAATACGAAATGGGTATTGTCTCAAAAACCGTTACGAACTACATGATACTGAAAAACCGAACAGAGTTTAAAAGAAAGAGAAGAACTTACCTATAGATTCAAGAGCCAATGTAGATAGAATGCATTGAGCACATAAGAGAATGAAGAAGAATACAAGCATTTGGGACCTCATTGAGCTAATGGATGCTTGTTGATGGCATTTGTGATACTTTACAAGTTGGTATTTATAYGAGTGGTTGTGAGTTGTGAACACATGAGGATTTGTTCCATTGAAAAATGGGCATCAAATAAAGTTGAATGAGAAAAAAACAAGAGAATAATTAACCCTTTTTTTAATATCATGCACATGGGTCAATAGTTTTTTGAAAGAGTGAACAAGAAAACTCTTTAAAGAATTAATAGTTCAATTTTTAAACATGTGGGATGAGACAGGGCCAAAAACTGGTTTTGTGTCTGGTTTAAATTGGTTCTGAGTTGAAACAGTAATAATTTGGATTGGAATTGGGACGTTGAATATACTATGGTTCGGTTAAGGGTACTTGTAACCGGTATTGGTTTCGGGTTGGGCCCAAACCAGTCTTGTATTAAAAATAAACTTTTTTTTAAAAATTTATTTTTGATAATTTTTTTAAATATTTTAATGTTATTTTAATYTATACTATATTATAAAGCATTTGACAAAAACTTTTAAAAACCATTTTTTATGCATGAAGTACTATTTATTAATGCATATTACTTAAAATTCAAGACTACAAGTAAATTGTG
>NC_037531.1:17852345-17861117 GCF_001531365.2 Cynara cardunculus var. scolymus | reverse complement strand
GTGTCCACCATGCTTCTGCTGTGTCGTTCTAATCTTTTTCTGGCCTCCAATCACATCTAACTCCCTCTTGAAGGAGTTTTTCAACAGTTATAAAATTATGGAAGATTTTTTTTTAACAAATCTCAATGATTTAGCGGATAATCTATCRCATGTAATGGGTTGTTTACGTGGTCAGAAATAGGGAAATTCGTTTGATTCATGGAAAAAGATGTTTTGTATGAAATTCTCGATTAAGAAGTGAGGTGCCGATACAACCGTAAAAAAAGAAGAGAAAATTGTTGTTTAAAATTGGTAAGTTTGTAATAGATAACTCATTGTTACTTTGTGTTTAATTTGTTTAGTACTCGGGTAACCGGTTGAAGCATTAAACGGTTATCATGCTGATGTACCGAGTGATGTGATATCCAACTCAGTATTATTTGTTGACGTGATTAGTAACATGAATTTTTTTAAATCTAAAATTAATTTTCAACCGGTTACTTGGGTACTTAAATATTCAAAACTTTACATCTTAGGTACCAAAATATAATTTTTTAAAGTACGTTACCCAAAATAGAAATCAAATTAAAATACGTTACTTTTTCATRTAATTTGTCCTTTTAAAATAATAGTTTTAAATTTTGAAAAATAAGCAGGTAATTTTATATTATCCTAAATAATTAGTTTTTTCTTAYATGTTTTTCCAAATATAATTATATGTTTTAAAATACTAACAAAACAGTTATTATAATTTGAATATTTGTAATATTTTCTCCGTCCCAAAATAAATATTCATAATGAAAATAATGTACAGTTTTAGAATTGTGCAATTTACACCTTTTAAATAATTAAACGACACTTTTACCATTGATAATAGAGAAAAAAATTTCTCTATATCTCATAATTAAAAATAAAAATGAAAAAAAAATAGAAACTAACATTTGAGATTAAACAYTTATTTTGAGACAAACTAAAATAARCAGATGATACAAATMTAAATARTCTATAGAGTAAACTACAAATTTGGTCCAYRTGGTTTGTAAAAAATAACACTTTTCGTTCTTATAATTTTGAAATTACAAGAWGGCCATCGTGGTTTGCTAAAACATCCAGTTTGGCCCCTCCTTTTAACCGTCGTTATTTCATTAAAATGAGTAACATTTTCGTTCTTTTATCGATTTTGTATTTTATTCAATCGAAAACCATAAGGACTAAAATCAATAATTGATTTTGATCGGGCAAAAGAGAAAAACAATAAAATTGTCTCTTATTTAATGGAAGTTTTTAACAGTTATAAAAGAAAGGGACCAAAACCAGATGTTTTTATAAAATATAATGACCATCTTGTAATTTTAAGACTATAAAAAATAAGGGGTTGTTTGTCAATTGCTGAATGGTTTGGTGCAGAATGATTAAATGGTCAGAATGATTAGAAGACTCTCACGATATAGTACAAAATGAAATATAATTGTTTGGTAATTGTGTACAATGAAATTAGGGCTCTTAATGGTTAAGAGAGATCCATGATACAAAATCATTCAGAGTGTTTTAAAACCATTTAGAGGTAGACTTTTTTTTTTTTTGTCAAACAAGATTCACCTCTTAACGATTCAGAAATTGGCTCTTAATGAAACTATTAAGAGGTAAATAAACAACTCCTAAAAATACCCTTTTCAACAGACCACATGTAACAAATGTGTAGTTTACTCTAATTTATGGTTTGAACATATACATTAAGAGGTGGCTCTTGATTAAAGTATCTTCCTTTTTTGCTTTCAAGAAGCATGAGAAGAGAATTTAGCAATTATGCTCACTTTTCTCTTCTTTCCTTTTAAACGAATGGTAATTTACTATTTAGGGTTGTTTGTTTACTTTTTAATAGTTTTATTAAGAGACAGTCTTTAAATCATAAAAAAATAAATCTTGTTTGACAAAAAAAATCTGCTACTTAATGGTTTTAAAACCATCTGAATGATTTTGTATCACGAGTCTCCTTTAACCATTAGACGTCCTAATTTCATTATAAACAATTACCAAATAATTAGATTCTATTTTGCATTATATCATAAAAGTCTCTTATTCATTCTGACCACTTATTCATTATGCACCAAACAATTCTGCAACTGCCAAATTTCTAACATAAGTGTTTATATTATTATTTTATTTTAAAATAAGCGTTCRTTTTTAAAAGTAAATGTCTAATTTCTTATTTTACACTTAATTATGAGATGGAGAAATTTCTCTCTCTTTATAATTAAGAGTAAAACTGTTCTTATTAATTAAAAAGTATAATAACTACACATTTCTAAAACATCATAATTTTTCCAGGTTTTTTTTCCAATAATTCACGTATGAATATTTCTTTCTTATCTTATCACGATACTTAACCTTCTTATTTGAATCARTCCATACACACACAACAAACATAAACAGACCTACATAGCACGGGTTCATGGTTCCCTCATAASGGGAAAATTTATGTTTTGAAGGGTGTCACYGTATTGTTTTGTTGTGTGCCACTKTATAGCTTTTGAAACTGATATCTTTATGCAAATATCTGATGACAAAGTTGGTAAATGTTATTCAGTTTGTACAAAAACTCCGATTTCAAGTTCCACTTTTGTCAGATTTATAAGTTTTCAGCTTAAATTTTGATTTTTTTATATATATCTTATGTTTAAAAAAGATTATAGGCAGGAATCAAATATGGGTTGTTCATGTGCAAGGATAATCAGCCAACCAATCAATCTATACTAATAYTATAAAAAAAATTCAATAGATCTGTTTTTATGATCAAATCGTGTCATCTCTTAAATTTTTATGATATTTTCATATTTATATTTTATTTAAAATAAAAACATTTATCGTTTTTTTTCTCAAAACCACATAAAACCGTATTATAATATCGACTGAGACAAAAATAAAATAAAATAAAACATTAAAATTAAGATGTATCTCAATACATTGCGCGAGTACTTTTCTAATAGTTATGAACTTATATGAATTTCTTATTCCTAAAAAWTCGGATTCGATTACATACAATAATCGAATAAGATATCTAAGAAATAAACAATTTTGTAAAAAAATCTAATTATTTCTAAAAATACGAATTTAAAAAAAAGACTCAAATACCCTTGATTTGTTAGTTTACAACCCTCGTACGGTTTGCATTTAAAAGGGCATATATYTGAATTGTATGTATTTTTTTTTATTAACCTGGATATTCAACCCACTATACGAGCCAACTAATCTCAAAACAACCACCTATTTTACAAATAGTCTGAAGTTACCGTATTTAAACCTCACCATSAATTGTATGTATTTAATATTACTAAAATATTAAAAACTATATAAAAAAACATAAATGATTGTATGATGGGTCCTTGGGTTCTTTCCCGAGGAACCATGACCCAATCTCAATCCAACAACCCCATAAACCCTATTTATTTATTTTTATTTTAAATTTTTTAAATAATTTTTAAATATTTATGGGTAAGAATCTTTCTTTTTATTATCGTTTTTAATATATAAGATTTTTGATTCCTTTCATGTTTATTCTATAAAATAAATGACCTGATAAACACTTGGATCTTGTTTGGTTTTCATAAAAAAAACAGCTTTTATTAGTCTTTTATGTCTGATTCTTTAATAAGTATGGTCATTTACACTGTTTGTTTTTTTTTCCAGTTTTTCAGATGCACTTACGTCTTATTCACCTCTTATCTTATAAGAGGTAAACCAACCTCTTATTTTCTTCTTATTGTTCTTCGAATTTTTAGCAACAACGTTTCTCAATCGATTAAATTTTAATCGATCATTTCTCTCAATCGATCATCACCTGTCTCGGTTGATGTATTTTAATAAGATTTAAATGTGTTAAATACCATTAATCACATATTTTCGTTTAAATGAATGTTAATTATATAATTTAAGTATAAATTTCGTAATGATGATGAATAAATATGTGAAATTGTATAAATTTATCTATAAATTTAAAACTATAATTTTCTAATAGATAAAATATTACAATTTAGAGAAATTCAGACATTTATCAGTTCACAAAGACAAACAGTCTTATTAATTCAAATTTCAGACTTCAGTATCATTTTTTATTGATCAAAAATAAAATAAGACTTCATACGTCAGCATCTCTTAAAAAACAAACGTAGCTTATTTGATAATTCTTTAGTAAAAAACTCCTTATATTTTCTAAATAAACCAATGAAAATTGCATGACACCTTAAATTAAATGTGATGATGTAACATGTTGACAACTACATCTTAATAAAAAGTTGCATTAAATAATGGGTTGTTTTGTTTTTCTATAAAAACCACTCAAAATATTAAATTAGTATTTTTTAATATATAATATTTATATACGATAAAAACAACAAATAAACTCATACACTCTTCTCATATTTGGTGATGTTTGATTCAAGAATTTTAACAACTTCGTTAAAATAAAGATTTTGCTTTCTAATTGGGTTTGGGCTGGATTCGGGCCGGATTTACCTTTTTTTTGTCTAACGGACCTAATATGATAAAACCAAGCCCATTTTTACGGACTTGAAAACTTACCCATATCCGTCCTATAAACGGGCCAGACTTGCCCACCGTCTAACGGACTTAAAAATCTTGTTATATTTTTTTGGAAACAACACTTATATAAAATTACAAGTTATGTAAAATAATTCAAAATACATAACAATTTTTTCAACTTAAAATTTGACGTAAATACATAACAATATATATACTTTAGAAATAAATTGTTTCACTAAATATGAAGTATCGATAAAGAAAATGACTAAATGAGATAATAAAGAATTGATCAATTGAGGTAATTATATTTTCAAATTTAAGTAGAAACTGATAAGTATTAATAATTTTCAATTTTATTTGTAAATTTTAATCATAAAAGTTCATTATTATAAAAATATTAATGGGTCTAGCGGGCCTGTCCAGATATTTTTTTTCATTGCCCATGTCCGTTCATAAATTTTAACAAGTCAATCCAGACCATTCAATTTCTTTGACAATGGTAATCCAAACTCGCTTTTCTAGTGGATCGGACATGACGGATCTAACGGGTCATCCCACCCATGAACAACTATAATTATAACTAATGAGATTTGATTATTTTTATTTTATATAATTTTTAAAAATATATTGGAATGATAAAATTATAGAATATTTTAATAATATATTTAATGTTAAATTTTCTAAAATAAAGAATCTGTTGTTGGAATTAAATGTAATTTTTTACATATTTTAAATTTCAGTTCTACTTATAGAATATAGAGAAGCTGTTAAAAATGCTTTAAAACACCAGTTAAAATTCGAAACTGTGCTCGATAAAACAAACTTTATTAGAGAGTTTGGATACTTCTAATGTATATCCTCTATTTTATAATTATGAAAATACAGGGTCTTTAATGTTCTCTAATCAAATCATGAAGGACTAGAATTGTAATTTGTGGATTTAATGAGATGGAATCTCTCATTTTCTCATGACGTCACTAAACGTTGTGTTCTCGAAACCTTTTTTTACGAATGACAGAAAAGAAAAGAAACGAAAACAGAAAAAAAGTAAAACAAATTCGTGTTCTTGAAACCTTTTAAGTAGATAAAGAAAAAAAAAAGAAATAGGTTTTCTTTCAAAACTCTCAACCCAGACGGGGAATAAAGGGAAGGAAATGAAAAGAAATTAAAACCCTTTAAAAAATTTATTAGAATTACAAAACTACCCAATCTTTCATATTAAATGATGTATTTTTAAGGGGTATATTCGTAAAAAACGACATCTTTCTTTTTCTTTCTCTCCTTTTCAAGAACACGAAAAGTTATTTTATTTATTTTATTTTCCTTACTTTTCGAGAATACAAATAAAAAATTATCTAACCGCAAGAATGGTGCCTGATTGGTTTGAGCTTAAGCTCCAAAGGTTAAAAGAGTCTGGAGGTCAAAAGTTCAAATCCAAGGAGGAATAAAAATCCCCTTATGGCCAGAGACGGACCTACTTTGGTGGTTATGGTGGCACATGCCACCGTATTATCCCTCTGTCGAAGGGTAAAAAAATTTAGGTTCGTGAAAGGTGCAACCATATTAATCTGTTGTGTGTCACCGTATGTATTTTGAAACTACAAATAAGAACAAGTTGTATTTGGTAGAATTGGTTTGCAAGGTTTTAATTCCACCTCAGACCCAAATTCGAATCGTGTTAGTGTCATTTTCTTAGTCAAATGGTGCGACCATATGAAAAAATTTATGGGTTCGTCCCTGCTTGTGGCCACAGAGATTCAAATACGRTGACTCTATACTACCCACAAAACAGATGATCAACCTGATATTAGTGAGCTTACAAAACAGTTTGAATATCCAGGTTAATAAAAAAAATCTTAATTTTCTTTTCTTTCCAAATTTGAGAACACAACTTATGGTTGTGTGGGTTTGTTGTGAGGAGACTTTTTGAGAAGGAAAGTGGGGGTTTGTGGTTTCCTTATTAAATGATAGATTTTATTTATGGTGGAAATCTTCCATTAATTTAATTGTAAACTATGTCATTAGCATTAGAATGGAGTTTTCATGTGGACCCAACAATTATTGGTGTATTTTTAAGACATTAGTTTTCCTTTAATTTTGGAATTAGATTCATTATTTTGTCTTGATTTTGATTATCTGAGTTCTAAAACCTTATGTTTTTGGGTTTTAAGTTTTGGAAAGTGGGTTGTGTTGGATTTTTGGTTACGGTGGAAATTTAGAACGAGAAATCAATTTGAAGAGAATTTTCGGAATAGGTCACTCTTTTGACCTTTTTACACCCTGTTTTGGATATTAAAAGTYAGGAGTCCTTTCGATTAAGTTTAAAAGGTTGATTGATTGGACACTTTTTCTTGATAATTAGAGCGTGTGATCATTCATTCAGGTGTTGGTTTTATTGGGTATTTTCCAAGTTCGATATCTTAAAGTATCGAGACTTCAGGTGAGTTCCGTTAATGTTATTTCGAATGTAAATCACTGATTATGGTATTGTGTCTTGACATCTTGAACCATTTCTTGTTTAAATTAGATTTTAATCGCATGTGGATGTCGTGTTTAGTGTATGGTGGTATTCATGGTTGGATTTGCACAGTGGGAGCAGTGTATCTTGAGATAGTGGAATCTCTTGGGAGGTTATTATCTGTGTGCCTTGGATTCGTGTCTTGAACATTCTGGACATGCATCTACTTGGGGCCTTGGTTATGAGTGGAGCGACAGTGTGTCTATGAATATTGTGTAAAGTCCGTTTGTTTTGTGATTTGTTATTTGGTTACCTTGTTTTCATGATGGGTTATTTCATCAAATACTTCATTGTTCATTGCGAAAATAGGGGATTCACTAGACCTTTTGTTCTAACCCTCGTTTTTAAAATTGAATTGTTTTCAGAAAAATTTCATGTTAAGAGTTCTTCGATGGGGAAAGGGAAGATGTAATTCTCACCTTAGTAGCGGTTGATGTTCGGGTTTAAACTAATATCTTATCTGCCTTAGGTTCGAGTTCAAGCGTCCATAACTATTACGACCAGTGAAATTATCAGAATTGATGTCTTGAAGTCGTAATAGCCCTGGATACCCTTTCAAAAACAAAATGAAGTCAAATTATCTATACTATATTAAAAAGAGGGAGTTACAGTTATTTTGAGATTTACAAGTTATTATGCTAAATGTACAAACTTTAAAGCTTGCACAACCGCCCTGGTGTCTCACCTATTGAAAATCAAATCATTTTTAATTTCTAAGTTACACTTAATACCTTATAATTAGTTATTTAATTTACTTGAAATCCCTTAATTTTTTCATTCTTCATTCTTCATTTTACATTTTTACCATATTAACATAAATAATCATATATGAACTAAAACACATTAAAAAAAATACATTTTTGTTTTACAGATTATACCATTATAATCGTGTCGTCAATACCTTCAAAATGAGTTCAATATTGAATATTTTTTGCTTTAATCATACTATTAAATATCAAGAATACATATGAATTAATTTGTTTTATATTTCTTACGTTTTTTCATTTTCCATTTTACACTTTTATCATATTAAAAATACATAATTATAGATTAACTAAAATACATTAAAAATACGTTTTTTTGTTACAAATTATACCATTATAATCATCTCGTTTTTGATTGCTTAACTTTTACTGTTATACAAAATATTGCACAAATTTTGAACATGCACAAGTTTATGATTGTTATTTTGAATCTTATTAAAACTAAACAAAACAAACCAACCCAGTATATTCCAGTTATATGATGACTTTTTCTCTACATTTTGATTTTTGAAAATGCTAGACTAGTAGACCTTATTGCAATATCTGAATGTTGTAAATGTCATACCTGAATGTTGCATACGTATTCAACTTTATGCTTATAAAAGCCGACATCTATTGTAAATGTCCTGCTTGAAAAAGCATTTGGTATTGATTTTGACTAGTTAAAAAAACCCAGTACAATGCATATATATATAAAAGTTATTATACAACTCTTTACATTTGTACAACCAATACAACCCAATCTCAACCGTCCATTTAATTTGATGAATATGTGATTTCATAAAAGTTTTGATTGTTTCTTAATATAAAATATTGGTCATAATTAATGAATATTATTCATCTTTTATAAATGTACAAATCATAATAAATGAACTCACATCATTTCTATAAATATCTCAATTAATTAAGTTGTATTGTTTGTATAAATGGACATGGTTGTATTTGAAATATATATATATATATATATATATA
>NC_037531.1:17833753-17851950 GCF_001531365.2 Cynara cardunculus var. scolymus | reverse complement strand
TATATATATATATATATATATATATATATATATATATATTTATTATTATTATTATTATTTTTTTTTTTGACTTGGTTCCCATTTTATAAGAAAAAGTATTGGCATGTTTAAAAATCAAAAGCACACATTTAAGTATTTACCGTAAATATCATTATGCTTTATTGAGAAACACTTTTTTGCATATTTTCATCCTCTGGTGCAATGTTAGCATCTAAGAAAACCATTGAAAATAATTCCTCTATTGATGAACCACAAACTTCAACTTCAAAATCATAATAACAACCAAGAATAAAATTTCCAACTTGTATTATATTCGTCAATTAAAAAACAATAAAATTGGCCACTGTCATTTTAACCATGGTGTCTAGGCCACCTTGCTTGTACATCGATTAGCTTCAAGAATCTTGGAAAGATTAGAATTGATGACTATGAGTAAGATCTACGTAAAGACATCATCTGCTAATCATTTTCACACAAAAAAAACATGTTTTTCACAACCTTAACATTAATTTTATTTTTTTATTCTATCTCACATTATACATAAAAATGTAAAATGGATCAATATATATATATATATATATATATATATATTGGTAAAAACCTATTTGTACTAGGTCTCTATTCAGAAAATTTACGTTCAGCTACATTGTATTGATATACAACTAGCATCAGGATGGATAAAAATAAAACATGGTTGACATTTTTACATTCTTGACTTTAGATYAAAATGGAAACCCCATCATCACACGGTCACCTGTTTAGGGGGTGTATGGAATTGCTTATTTGAAACAACTTATTCTTTTCTACRAAAGTCTTTATCAACTTATTATAAGTTAGAGTGATTTAACTTTTTTTAAAAAATTTTATTACCGGTTTGACATCGAGATAAGCTGTTTATCTAAACACTAAAAAATGTTCATTACCGATGACACCAAAATAAATCAATAAGTTATTTTTATARRCAATCWCTTACTCACTTAATAGAAAAAACTCAAAAGGATTCATGTTTTGAAAATAAAACAAGATTGAAATGAAAATTGGGTTGGATGGGGAAAAAATGGTGAAAGAACATGACATATAAAATTTATATATATATATATATTGTTTCTCCGCTGTTTTACAGCTCTGAGAAATCGAGGAGATTCTGTTTCCTAATTGGGCTAAGCTCCCCAAAATTCTGTTTCCTAATTATGCACAGATTTCGTATATGTATATGCATAAGTTTCGCCGGCAGGATCCACATAAAGATTTGATTTTTGTTTCAATCCCTACCCTTTTTCCCTAATTTTTCGATCCTTTTTTGATTCCCTATTTTTTCACACACAAAACACACACTTTACGGTTTTAGGGCGAGCTGATTTTGCACAACGATGGTTCATACTCACTTCGTTTGGTCTCAGGGAGGCAATCAAGTGTTCTTATGTGGTGATTTCACTGGGTATGTTGTTAATTTTACTAATTGAAGTTGTTTTTTTTGCTCGATTGATTGAATTTGGGTTCSATTTTGATTTTGACTTTGATTTTATGGAACACACAGTACACACACTAAACTTATAATGCAAATTGGTGTGTTATACTTGAAGGTGGATCAAGTATCAGCAGATGGTTACTGTTGAAGGTTCGTCTACGACTTTTATGACGATTTGCGATCTAGCTCCAGGTYTACACAAGGTATTATGGAGTTAAAATTATGTCAAAATTGGTTGAAAAATGTTAATCCATTCATGGTTTCTGCTAATCAAATTAAGTTTTTGATGTTTGATGTTTAATGTCAATTGTTTGTGAATGATAATTAGATTATTAATGATGTTGGAAGAACTTAATTTGGCTGAAGATGTTTTAACTTTTTGATGTTGTTTTTGGTGTCAATTGTTGGATGAAGTTCAAATTCTTGGTTGATGGTGTGTGGAGGGTCAATGATCGACAGCCGATTGCTGAAGATGAGTACGGTGTTAGTAATGTTATTCTTGTGGAACAACCGGTTATTATGCCTCAAACATTGCTCGTTGAAGATGGTTTGCCGGTTATGGAGATTGATGGTTATGATGATAGAAATCATGCTGATGGTGTAAGCATCTAATTAAACACTTCTTTGTAGTCTTTGTGGCTTTAGCCTAGTGGGTAAGGAAGTTGACATCCTTGCAGAACGAGCTGAGATCTGGGGTTTGACTCTAGACCACCACCCACGTGCACCAGGGGCATGTGATTTACATCCCCCATGATGCATTACGGTAAAATCGGTTTTATAGGATGCCAAAAATGKCTAAATGTTCTAATAAACTGCCCTACGAGACTTAGGGTCTGTTTGTTAGCAGCTTAATGAGCTTAATAGGACTCATAGCTTATTYAGTCAGCAATAGATGACTATTTGATAGTGGTTTAATGATAYAGAAAGTGGCTTATTCAGTAAGCTTCTAGGTGGCTTTATGCAGAAAGCCAAGTTTTTTTTGGGACATTCCCCTCCCAATTAACAAACGCTTTCCTTCCTTCTACGAAAAAACCTTGCTAATCTGTACAGACATGTTAATCATCACACAGACAACTTTATCCGTACATGACTTAATGGAAAACAACCAAACAGCCCCTTAAGTTCATAGGATCAAACAATTGTGCCTCCTATGTGAATGTGTTATAATAAGTTAATAGATAGTTTTTGGGCGTCCCAACAAGTTTTTTAGGACACTTTTTTTGGAATAAAATGTTCTATTAGTCTTTTTACATGATAATATTTGAAAAAGTGTCTTATAAAAACAAGTGTCYTATAAGAAGACGTGTTCATAAGACATTTCTCAAAAGTACCATGTAAAAAATTAATGACATTTTTCTTTCAAAAGTGTCCTTAAAAACTTGTTAGGATCCCAAATACGTCCTAACATTCTATTGTAACACTTTTACATACAACACGCATTTATTTGGTGCTATAAACTTTTTAGAGTTTGTTTGTTAGCAGCTTACTGAGCTTAATGAGACTCACAGCTTATTCAATCAGCTATAAGTGACTGTTTGGTAGTGGCTTCAAGATATAGAAAGTGGCTTATTCAATAAGCTTTTAGGGGGAGCTTTATGCAGAAAGTCAAGTTTTTTCCAAACCTGCCCCTCCAATTAAAAACATGTTTATTCCATCTATGAAAAAACCCTCCCAAACAAAAACCTTTTGATTATACGGATAGATTAATGCACACAGACATCTTTATCCATATAAGACTTAATGGAAAACCAACCAAACAGCCCCTTAGTCCTATATAACAATCTATTAAGACATTTTTGGCGTCCTATAAACCCGATTTTGTTGTAGTGATAGTTGTGGGATGGTACGATGGGGGCACTTCAGAGGGTGGYGTCATACCCTTTTCRCAKAACACTTTCTTGTAGTTTTTGCTATTCGTTCCAGTGACATTGTCGTTTTTCTCATCGTACCTGTTAGGCTTCAACATCAGGTAGTGTTCCTAATGAACCACAACTGGTGTTAACCGATGATGACATAGGGACTACCCATCGTCGCTTGTTTAAGCATCTATCTTCTTACAAAGCATTTGAGTTGATTCCCGATTCAGGAAAGGTTTGAATGCCCTCCCTCCATTACATCTTTGCATGATAAAATCATTTATAATACTCCCTCCGTCCCAAAAGAAATGTCCACCATAAAAAAGGCACACGATTTTAGAAATGTGTAATTAYAGTACTTTCAACTAAAAATGACAATTTTACCCATAATAACAGACGGAGTAATGAATTTCTMCATCTCATAATTARGGGTGTAATCGGAAAGTAGGCACTTACTTTTGARAATGGATACWTATTTTGGGACGAAGAGGGTAATAGCTAACTTTTTAGTTTTTATCATTCTAATGCTTCTTTGACATTAGGTCTTCGCATTGGATGCTAATATGACTGTAGAAGAGGCTTTTCTTGTTATGCATGAAGAGGTACAACTTGCCACTATATCATTACAATTTGTAATACTGAACGCAACAAGTTGGCCCAATAACTGTCAGCTTAAAACCACAGTGGCAGTCATCTGTAGCCCACTACCCAAGGCTTATAAAAAGCCCATAATTCACGTTCACTGCACAAGGCAGGGATCTTCATGGAAACAATTGCTCTACTCTTTGAGGCAGAGGCGGACCCATAAATTTTTTCAAGTAGTGGCACAATTTGACTATAAAAAACATCTAATTTTTCTTTCATRATATTAGGATGKATTTGCTGGTTGGTTTCTTGTYCTTGCATAGAAGAGATCCATGTTTGGGTCCGGTCTACATATGTTTTAAAAATACAAGAGGTGTATAAAAAACACCAAAATTTTAAGCTAATAAACAACAAGTTTGACAACTWTGGGATTTGAACCTGGGCCTTTTGTACATAGGCAAGAGATTTACCATCTTAGCCATTAAAGTGTTGTGTTTTACATTTCAGTTTCAAAAACTATATGGTGGCACCCAACAAAACAATACGGTGGCACCCTTCAAAAACGTAATTTTTCCCCTTACGACGGAACCATGAAGCGGTGGCCCGTGCCACCGTATCATTCCATGTGGGTCCGCCCCCGCTTTAGGTCTGAGTACTTCTCGCCCCCGCTTTAGGTCTGAGTACTTCTCACCCCCCCAAACCCTACTTTCGGTGAGATATATTGTGTTAGTTTGATTTTTAAAGTTGATGTGGGACAAATGTTACAGTATTTATCGCGGGCTAGCCAATTTTGGCAGCAAATTGCTTATTTTCTTGATTTATGTGATCCTACTTTCTTGGATTTCGATCTATAACTCTAATTGTCTTCTTATTTCAGGGACTTGCTGTTGCCCCCCTTTGGGATGCAGCCAATCTACAGATTTCGGGGATGTTAACGGCATCCGATTTCATCATGATCCTAATGGAGGTATAACACAAATTATTTTACTTCACCTTARGTAGAAGAAAACACATCTAGGCATTAAAGAAAACACTCAACACAGTCTCTGATTTTGAAATAAGAGGTTTTGTGATAGGCATATGATTATTTTCACTTGAGAAATTGCATGGGTATTTTTAGGGTAGAGGTCAGATCTGTGTACACCCCCCCCCCCGGGCCGCACGGGTGGGACATATCGTGCTCGTTTGGTTTGGTAAATTGCATGGGTGATTTGCATGTAAACTTTTTACTACTATCATGGCTTTGTAATAGTGAAAAAGAATATATGTATATATAGCRAGGTTMAGGGGAAAACTCCCAAAAAAATGAAAAACAGAGGAACACCCTAGTAACTGTTCATACACGGTATGCACATGTGCATATAAGTAATTGAAGATGTTTCTTGGTTTATATGCACKCGTGTATGTTATGCACATGTGCATACTGGAAAAGTTACTTACAGATGAACGATTAGTAGGGTGTTACTCAGTTTTTCATTTTTTTGTGGTTTTCCCCTCAACCTAACCCTAAATATATATATATATATATATATATATACTTATGATCCATCTGATGTAAATTGTAATCATAAATAAAAGGTAAAAAAACACAAAGTCCTGGGAAGATAGGATGTATGTAGAACTTACCTCTACCGCCAAGGAGTAGAGAGACTGTTTCTATAAAGACCCCCAACTTGCAAAAAGTCTTGAGAATAGGTTTTAGGGTATAGCAAATCAAAATGAACACTTATTTTCGAATTATTAATATTTCAGCTCCAGAGGAATCGCACAATGGCCACTAACAACATACACCAATTGTCTACAATATCGGCATGGAAAGAAGGAAAGCTTCAACTCCAAAGAAGACCTTTAATCCAAGTAAGCACATGAAACTGCATACTTTCCAGTTCTATCCTTATGGAGAAATTCATTACTCTAAGAGGCTGTTTGGTTGGTTATCAAGTGGTTGTATGGATAAAGCTGTCTTTATAGATTAATCTGTCTGTATGGACRGGGAAGGTTTTTGTTTGCGWGAGTTTTTCATAGATGGGAAGAGCGTGTTTTTTTAATTGAGGGGTAGGTTTGGAAAAAACTTGGCTTTCTACATCAAGCTCCCAGAAGCTTATTGAATAAGCCACTTTCTATATCATTAAGTCACTACCAAACAATCATGTATYGCTGACCAAAGAAGTAGATTCCCATTAAGCTCATTAAGCTGCTAACAGTCCCTAAGTGTATTATTAAGGGTAAAATGTCATTTAGGGAAGAGTAAACTACAATTTTCGTCCCCRTGGTTTACACCCAACTACGAACAAAGTCCCTAAACTTCAATAARTACAGTTATGGCCACTGAAGTTTGCATTTTGCTATGAAATTGGTCCCTCTAGTTAACTCTGTTAAAAGAATGTTATTTACACAAAGGGCATTTTCATCCTTTTATCAAAGTGACCATTACTGTACTTAAAAAATTGTAATAGTTACATATATCTAGAACTATATATTTTTTTCATTGTGGACATAGGTTGATCCCGATGAGTCCCTCAATAACGTCGTGGTTAGGATCTTGCAAAATCACATATCCGCGATTCCCGTCCTGTATGTKGCTCAAGGTTCGACTTGCCCACAATTGCTTCACGTTGCATGCCTTGGCGGACTCTTACAACGTACATTTCTTCAAGTATCTATCTTTCTTTTTAATAAYAACTGCAAGTTTCGTTGATCATATGTTCTAAATCTATATCCGTTTTGAAATTATAGATATACGCAAACATTTTGAACACCGAACCGCATATCTGCCTCTTCTACAACAATCAATTGGTGGTCTTCCCCTTGGTACTTGGATTAGAGARATTGGGGGTGCACGAGAGTTAAAAACATGTCCCCCGAATTATCTTCTTAGCGATGCTTATAGATTGTTACTAGATGGTACGTACCAATACTAATGCCTCTGTCTCAAAATAAACGTTAACGTTTCTAGTTTWGTTTGTCCCAAACTAACTGTCCACTTTCAAAAGTAAGTGTCTACTTTCCAATTCTACCCTTGATTACCAGATGGAGAAAYTCACTGTTCTTTCTATCATTAAGGGTAAAATTGTGATTTAGTTAACTAAAAAATAAATGTCCATATTTTTTTATTTTACTCTGTCCCAAATAACTTCCACTTTTGAAARTAAGTGCCTACTTTCCAATTTACCCTTAGTTATGAGATAGAGAAGTTGACTACTCTTTCTATTATTAAGGGTAAAATTGTGATTTAGTTGATTAAAAAGTAATTGTSCATATCTTTATTTTAGTTYGTCCCAAAATAATGGTGCACTTTCGAAAGTAAGTGTCATCTTTCCAATTCTACCCCAGGTTATGAGATGGAGAAATTCACAACTCTTTCTATTAAYAAGGGAAAAAATGTGATTTAGTTAATTAAGAAAATGAATGTCCACTTTTTATTTTAGTTTGTCTCAAACTAACGGTCGACTTTCAAAAGCAAGTGTCTGCTTTTCAATTCTGCCCTTAATTATGAGATGGAGAAATTCACTACTCTTCTACTATTAAGGGTAAATTGTGATTTAATTATTAAAAAGTAAATGWCCATATTTTTATTTTAGTTTGTCCCATAATAACTGTCCACTTTCAAAAATAAGTGTCTACCCTTGATTATGAGATGGAGAAATTGACTACTTTTTGTATCATTAATGGTAAAAATTATGATTTAGTTAATTAAAAAATAAATGTCCACATCTTTATTTTAGTTTGTCCCGAAATAACTCTACACTTTCAAAAGTAAGTGTCTACTTTTCCAATTCTACCCTTAATCATCAGATGAAGAAATTCACCACTCCCTCTATTATTACGGGTAAATTGGTGATTTGGTTCATTAGGAAGTGTAATAATTACACATTTTTAAAACTGTGCCTTTTATGTTAGGGACATTTATTTTGGGACCGAGGGAATATATCATCTCTAAAACTATGCCTTTTTCGTGTTTCTGTATCAAATATAACTCATTGTCTCCCTCATGATCCTCTTCAGAACATATAAGCTCGGTGCCMATCGTGGATGATAAGGGGACCCTTCTTAATCTTTTCTCCCGAAGGTAGTTTCTTATAACTTTTACACATTCACCGTTCTTAGTCCAACCTTTCTGCTTCTTGGTTAGAGATGCACTAGGCTCGGGCCTTCTAAGAGCCTGTTTGTTAGCAGCTTAATGAGCTTAATGGGATTCACAGTTTATTCGATCAACTATACATGATTGCTTGGTAGTGGCTTATTGATACAATAGTTGCTTATTCAGTAAGCTTCTAGGGGACTGCTTTATGCAGAAAGCCAATTTTTCCTATACCTGCCCCTCCAAWWTAAAAAACACGGTCCTTCCATCWATGAAAAAACTATGCCAAACAAAAACCTTATCGATCTATACAAATAGATTAATTCACATAGACAGCTTTATCCATACAGGATTTGATGGAAAACCAACCAAACAGCCTGGAAGCCCATGTCAGTAAAAAAAATCCGGGTTTTTCAGGCCCGGGCTTTGGGTGTGAAAATAGGCCCAATCGGGCTTTTTAGGACAGGATGTTTTGGGCTTTTGAAAAAATTCGAGTTATTAGGCTTTTAGGTCTGGCTTGGGTCTGGGATTTGCGCTTGCTAGGACTGGGCTATTTTGTGCCGAGCCCAGGTTAGGGCTCTTTGTGCATCTCTAGTCTTGGGCCTTGGGGTACATCCTACCCTGACCATATCTATGCATGGGMTTTACTGGGTTCGTTTTGTTTACCTTTATTAGTCCAAAAAAACATTGATATTGWTTTAAATTTTTTCGTTTCATCAGTGATGTCATATCGTTAGCAAAGGGTAATGCATATGTTYGTGTTCAACTTGATCAGACAACAATATCTCAAGTAAGCCCGGACCTCTATTCTACATTTGCCTTTATGTTTTTTTTTCTTCTCCTTTGTTAACATATTCCAAAACTTGCATGCTTCTTTAACGGATTAATGGTGGTTTGATAACAAGTTATCACCATCGTTTTATATCTTCTTCTAAAAGAAGACTTCTTTTCTGCTTTTCGGAGTAGGAAGGGCCTGTTTGTTAACAGCTTAATGGGATTCAGAGCTTATTCGGTCAGCTATACATGACTGTTTGTTAGTGGCTTAATGATATAGAAAGTTGCTTATTCCGTAAGCTTCTAGGGGGAAGCTTTATGCAGAAAGCCAAGTTTTTGGAACATGCYCTTCCTAATWAAAGAACATGCTCATTCCATTTATGAAAAACTCTTCCAAACAAAAACCTTCCCAATCTATACAAACAGATTAATCCAYACATACAGCTTTTTCTGTTAGGGACCTAAATTATCTCCAACCCAACAATAAAAACACAAAAATGGAAGTGTTTTCATCTCCATCCCAACACTAAAAATATGGAGGTCCAAAATGTTGGCCTGAGGTCAATAAAGTAGGGCTCTAAAAATATATATTAATATTTTATTCAACTTTTCTAATTATATATATAGATTAATAKTTTAATACGCTAATAAAATAGTATAATAATAAATACATTTATTATTTTATCATTAAAAATGTTTTTAGTGTGAAGTTGGAGTTGGGTTCTTTTTTAGCGTTCAAGGGACCCACCATTTTTAGTGGTTGGGTAATGTGAGACATATCGGGCTGGTTTGGTTTATACCTATTTCCATATATGTTTGGAATATTGAACGTCACGAGTTCGAGTCATGGGATGGGGTTCGTTTGATTAGAATGTACATCTACAGACAAACAGCCATCACACGAGAGAGTTTAAATACGTTTTTCCATTTATTATGTGATTTAGGCACTGCAGCTTGTAGATACAGACGCTAATGGTCGGTACGGCATATGCACACGCTCGGATTCTTTATTTCGAGTCATCAGTCTTTTTTCAGATCAAGGTACGTTTTGTAATTTTGTGTTAAAACTTAAAACGTTTAAAACTTCTGCTCCCGCTTTTCCACAATCTGGGAGTCTTCCCGGAGATACTACTCTGAGAGGTCACGGCTGTGTACATCTCACCCTTTAGACCCCCGCTCTAAAGCAKGATATATTGGGATCGTTTGGTTTGGTGACGTTTAAAACTCGTACATTGAAACTTTTGTGTTCTTGTGATAGGGCTACGGCGGGTCTTGGTTGTCGAAGCGGGTACCCGATATGTATTAGGTTTAATTACACTAAGAGACATATTTAATCTTATATTTAGGGATTTTTCTTAAATTTCCAATTTGAATAGGAAATTGATGTGTAGAGAAATATGGGATGATGCAAATGCAGAGTATAAAATTTGATCCCATATGATTATTTATTGCAAATGTAGTTGTATTGTTCAATGAATGGTTGATTGAATTCATGAAACAAATACCATTTGTCATATTTATTTTTATTATATTTATTAAATAATTAATGGTTTTTGAATTTGAGACCTGTGACAATTAGTTGTGGAAAAGGGTTTGTGTTACCTTGCACAACCTTCAACTAGGGGTGTTCAAAAAAAYCGTTGGACCGCTTAAACCGGTTRAACCAAGTCAAACCGGATCGTTTTAARCGGTTTGGTCTGGTTTGGAAAATAGCAAAACCCGGGCGGTCCGGTCATCATGGAAAGGTAAATCACAATGTTACACAAGCTAAGTTTGGACTTTGGAGTATATAATATTTATATACGATAAATTTGAGATGCGGAAAAAAAAACCTAAGCCCAAAACCGAACCCAAGAAATCGCGGGCCTAGTAAACTGAGCGGACCTTGAGGCCCAATTAGGCCAACTATTTTTCAAGGTTTGGCTAAAGCCCAGAGCAAAAAAGCTCGGTTGGGCTTGATCCCCTGAAAAAGCTTTCGCTGTTTTTTTTAGGGAGAGTTTAGTTTTGATGGAATGGTTTTGAAGGATTTATATTTCGTGGAAGGATTTAGAATTGGAGGGATTCCGAAAAGAAAGAAGTGTGTATAAATAAAAATTCAAGATCATATTTTATTTGAATTTCCTCATTARTTAATACATGGGTTGATATCATTAACGGTKCTAACCTTGGTATGAAAGTTAYGCGGCCTGATCTTAGGCCCTGACTCACTCTTCGTGGACGAACCTTGCAAAGGAACCCTTAGATTTTCGGGCATTGGCTCGAGGCATTTTCTCTACCCCTTCTTACCCTGAAAAAGTAGGATCATACTTGGGGTTTTGAATAAGACGACTTTTTTATTGACGGGGGAGCCGACGACCGAAGCCCCGGTAAACGGCCTAAGATCARGCCAAAAKGCGTAGTYGGTGGACAATTGGTGTGTTTGGTTTGATGGATTTGGAATGRAATGGAATTCCATTTTTTGTAAAYAATTTCTAAAAACAAATTWTAAAWTAAAATTCATTTTTATTAAYGAATTATTAGAAAACAAGTGTATTAAACATATTTGAAAACATTATTCTATGGAAATCCTACGAGATCCMGTGAAATCCCAAYCACCCCGTRGGATTTCAAAATCTTATGTTTGATGGATTTCAATYCGAATAATCCTGCAAACTAAACATGAGATTGGAATGGATTTGAAATTYARATCCCTTCAAATCCATTTCATTTCTACAATCCAAACAAACCCTTATATGGTAAATATTTACGTGTCACGTATACTCATATTTAGTAAGAATTGAACCCTGACTTTCGATCTAGGAWTTACTTGTAATCCATGTGTAGTTCTACCAATCACTCTTTGGTATTAGAATTCAATTCGGAGGMTACATTACAAACTGAGGTTTGATTTACATCTTTTGATCAAATTTGAGAGTCAGGATTTAGACTCGTCACACAAGGACGGTCCTACATCTAAATTTGGATATGCRCATATGTGTTTTGATAGTGCATAATCTACTACAATTTATTAAGCATGAGAATGGGTACCGACTTGTCAGGGAAACCGGTCCACCCGCCCCAGTCGGGGACGGGGATTCCCTGCTAAATTGGGAACGTGGACGGGGATCCCCGTTTGTCTTAAACTGGGGATGGGGATGGGGATGGGGATGGGGACAAGGACGGGAACGGTCTACAAGATTTCGACACGTGGCAGAGAAACAACAAGTTGTAGTTTGTGTTAATTACCCACCAAGAAGTGAAAGAGAGAGAAGTGGAGTATGGTTTCCCAATACTTGCAATCTACGAGATAATGACACGTGCTCTTGCGGTTTTACTATGATGGTGACACATGTTCTCTTGCACTTCTTTTTCTATATTTTGGTCAGAAAATGTCTACCACCGCAAGCCTATTTTTAAAAAAATGTTTCAGTCAATTACCCTAAATAATGAACATAAAAAAACGTAAATATGAGCCCTTTACCAAACACTTACCCAATCCGATAAATAAGTGATAGTGTTGAATTTTACTAGTAAACGTCAATTTACTCCAAATACCAAATAATAAAATAAAGAAGGAGAAGATATAAAAAAAATCGTGGACGGCAGGATTCGAACCTGCGCGGGCAAAGCCCACATGATTTCTAGTCATACCCGATAACCACTCCGGCACGTCCACCTTTCTTATCTATTTCCTCACATACTAGAATATTACTTGCGTATCCTCAAGCAAGTAAGTTTTTTTTTTTTAATTTTAAAATATAAAAAGGAGTCTACCGTTCAAATATTCGAAATAACATCGGTAAATTTTTAGTTTTTTTTTTAATTTGTCCCGTCCCATTCGGGTCCAGGGATTCTGTAAAAACGAGTATCTGGTTCGGGTCAGGAGATCTCCGACATGTTGAAAACCGAGGCCGGGTAATGTATTCTCCAACTCTCTCCATCCCCATATGTGTGTGTGTGTGTATATATATATATTAATTGAAATTATATATATTTTTTAACATGTGTTATATAATATATTATATTTTTCAATCAATTTTGACCATTTTTTGAACCATTTATTGTTGAACCGAGAATAGGCCCAACAAAATACAAGGAGGGGATTCGATTCCCTGTACCTACCAGGGACCGAGGCCGAGGATGAGATAGTGGAACTGAGGTCGGGGCAGGGGATTGCATTCCCGCCCCATCCCCGCTCGTTGCCATGCCTAGTCGAGAGTCCATAATCTATTTGAATCCCACCTCATCRTCTTTGAAATTGTTGACATCATCAAGCATGTTCAAACACATCATACAAACCTCAAAGTTATTGAGAATTTTCATGTTATCCCAGGAATCCATTAGATTAGTCAAGGTATACATAAGTTGATCCCAAATACTTCCCAGTGCAAACCGTAATACTAGAAACCATGAAACCAACATCTAACAATTATACCAAAGGGTCTTTGGCCTAACGGTATGCGAGTCTTTGACCTCCTAGAAGGTTTGGGGTTCAGACCTCACCAAAGATGAGAATGGCGTGTAGGTTTATCTGTTCTGTTTGTCGTATATAARTATTATATACTTCAAAAAAAACATCTAACAGTCATCGGTGCACGTAAGCTACCCGGAAAACCCACCGTCGCCCCTCCAAAAAAGATCAAACGATTACCCGAAACAAGAATAATAATCACAATTCRACATGTATTGATGTAACAAAGAATCAGTGAGTCTGGCATAACCCTAGTACAACAAATTTGTAACATATACATCGAACAACAATGCTGCAACACTCTAGGTACACCCCTCGAAAAAACAACTTCTTCGTTAGAAAATTCCGAGTGGGAAGTTGTTATAACACCACCTATCGATCGATAAAACGTAACTTGAACAATGGGTTCATTGGGACTAGTTTCTTATTTCTAAGTCATTCAAGATCTAGTGTCTTTTTCATTGCTTCATAAACCATATATGTAATGCTGGCTGCAGGTACAACCTTGAGAAGATTTGGGAAAAGCCCTTTATAGAAACCTCTTGCCCCTTCGTTCTTGTATGTTTTCATGAACACGTCCGACATTCCGTTGTACGCACCGGCTCTACCTGGCCGATTCGCTTGCATCCTGAAACCGACAACAAAAACAYAATCATCTTGCCAACGTTTTAAGCGTGCGTATGGCATCCAAACAGAACAGAGTTGTTCAGCATTTGGTAAAACATAACTGGACAAAACAGATGATATTAGATTTGTGAGTTCCTTCTAACAGATCATGGGTAGAGCCTAGCCTCCATGGAGATCACGGGTTCAAGCCGCACCCACATGCAAGGTGGCGTGACGGCGAGTTCAAGCCTTACATGCCATGGCGAGGAGGGGGCGTTTTTCAAGCCGTGACATAAGGCGGCAAATTTGTATGTCATATATAGAATTATGTATATAGATATATGCTTTCTATATATTATCTAATCARATAATGATATTAAAAAGATATGCATCCATATTAGAAGAAGAAAAATCATATAGATTATGATAAAAATATGTTTTTGATTAAATGTTTAAAATAKAACTTCGAAAGGTAATTTTACAACTTCATTTTAACCGTGAAACTGTGAGTGATGTGATTAATTAGATCAATAAAAATGTAAAATCTAAAAACTTAAAAGTGTAAGAACACAAAAGATAAAAAATTAAAAATKARAAAAATATCACGTGTWATAAGAAACACGCGCCTCAAGACACCATGGCCTGAGCCACATCTTACAGAAAYRCTATGGGCCATTTCGTAACGGCGGAGACGCGTCTTGCACCATATCGCRCCATGGCACGCCTTTTTGGACGCTGCYCACATGGATGGATGATATTAGAATTGTGAGTTCCTTATAACAKAAGCGGACCTASAWTTTTTTTCAAATGGTGGCACCATTTGACTACACAAACGAAGCTATAGATATGCTTTTACAAAAATAATCATTGGTCTGTTGGTTAGTTCCTTACTTTTTTGTATGTGACATCATGTGTTCGAGTCTTTATCCCAAAAAAAAAATCATAAACATAATAAACCTGAAATTAAAAACTAAAAATTAAGAAAATGACACAAATGCRATTCAAACCCGCGCCTGGAGGGGTGAAAAGACCATGCAAACCAACAACTACCAAGAAAAAMTTATGTTATTATCATTGTTTTAAGGAATATATGGTTGCACCCAACAAATAATACGGTGGCACCTTTCACGACCCCAAAAAATTCTACACTACGACGGAGGAACRAAGCAATGGCAGCACCATAGTGGGCTYCTGCTTTATAAGCTGAAAGTTGTGGGCTATCAGCAACTTCTACCATGGTTTTGAAATTTACTTGGAGGTTATTGAGTCAACCTGTTTTGGGTTATAGGGCGTTACCAAACGTGGTGTGTGCGAGTGTTTGTTGTACATAAATGTTATATGCTTCAAGAAAACTTTTTTTGAAGGACRCGATTCATAAGTTCACGATTTTGCAAAAAGCTACAATGAGGATGCAAGCGGAGGAAACGAGTAATTACCTTGTCCGAACAACTTGCAATGGGTACACGCATGTGGCTCCAAGGGCCCCTGAAACTGTTCCACAACCCAATTGCGCTAGAGGGCCCGGTTCTACAAGACAAAAAAGAACATCGAGTYAAAAAATGCAAGACCAAACCAAAATGACCCGGTATAGCTAAACCGAACRTAGAGTCTAGGAGGTGAGATGTACATAGACATGTCTTCTATTCCAAAGAGTAGAGYGGTTGTTTAAAAAGTTTAAGTCCAAATATCCAAAAATCTCACAATCGGAAGTAGGGTATAGGAGGTGGATGTAGRCAAACATATCATCTACCCCAAAGAATAGGGCGGCTGGGGTGAGATCATACAGAATTCCACAGATCTGGGAGGTAGGATGTATGCAAACATGTCCTCTACTCAAAAGAGTAGAGCGGCTACATAATGCAATACCGAATATCCAAAAATATCATGAGAGCATAGTGAAAAACGAAAACGGGGTTTCATACCACTATCAAGAAAAATGTATGTTTTTGACATCTCTTTCAAGGTCTCGTAGACCGCCAAGTCAATTCCGGCATAAGGAATAATTCCAAGAAGYGAAGGAATGATCCCCTTATAAAAAGCTCGAGGCCCCTCATGAACCCATATATCCTTCGAAAGTTTCCCCAAGCTCGGAACCTTTCCACCGTCACAAACATGAGTTTGTAAACGAGTCTTCACCAAATCCATCGGATAAATAGCAGTTTGTGCAACGGCACCTGCCATCCCCCCAGCAAGAAGCCGCCCGGAAGTCCCTATATCATCCTTATCTCCTCCTCCAATGAAATCCTTGAACATTTCATAAGTGTAAAACTTGATKGCACTCTCGGGGGCGACCTTAACAACGTTCAACCCGTTACCTCTAAAAAAGGATAAAATCCCACCTTCCTTCCATATGCTCTTAATTGCGGGCCCGATTGAAGCATTAGAGGTCTGAACTTGGAGTAACACCTTAAGACGATCAAGCGGAGCCGTTGCAGTTCGGGAAGCGGCTCCGGCGACCCCACCGGCTATCAAATATTTGCTAGCATGAACATGCTTACTGATGCCTGCCGGAATCACGGCYTGTTCTCCGATATCTACAAGAGATACCCGCTCCCAATACTGGTAGATGTTTTCAATAGTTGCTTCATGAGGATAAAGAAGAAGAAAATCTCGCCACTCTTCAAAAGTTATAATACCGTTATTATCTTTGTCGACACGCTCCACAAAACTAGCGAGTTCATCATCATTAAGTTCTATCCCTGCAAACAAAAAGCTGCCATAGCTAATAAGATGTAGACAATTCAACCGAAAAAAAACACTGTCAAAAGTCAATGAGTGAATATGGACATACATGATAAAGCTATCAAACTACACGATATGAAACTCGATAAGATAAACCCGACCGATGAGTTCTGATCTCGTGGAAGTGTGACAAGAAGTAGATAGACATGAACCACAAGCCACGAGCCAGGAATGAATGCTATCAAGAACTTAAGTTCCAAATAACTAAATAAAAAACATACGAAACTTTCTTGAGTGATGGATCGTTTACCAACACAAATTGGGTAAGAGTACTGTCCAGGTCAACACTGATACCAAAGTAAGGGGCTGTTTGGTTGGTTTTCCATTAGGTCCTTTATGGATGAAGTTTTAGGTGTGAATTAATCTGTCCGTATAGATTGGGAAAGTTTTTGTTTGGAAGAGTTTTTTCATAGATAGAAGGAGGGTGTTTTTTAATTGGGAGGGGCAGGTTTGGAAAAAAAACCTTTTCTGCATAAAACTCCCTCCTAGAAGCCACTACCAAACAATCATATATAGCTGACTGAAAAAGCTGCAAGTCTCATTAAGTTGCTAACAAACATGCCCTATGAGTCCCTCCCATAGCTTACCAGGTTAGCATCTCGGTCAGCATCATGGACCGGTAACAGGGGTTTGTAGAACAGCATCATATCTAACCGAGTAAGCACCTCTGACCCAGTAAGAGGCTGTAAGCAGGGAATAAGCAACCCCTGAGTGTGTCTTTGTTAGATTAAGATGATGTATTGACAAAAGGAAATCAAACTAGATGACCAARGTACTGAATTCAAGAAAAAGATAGAAATTCATGAATAGGAGTAAGTGAAAGCAACACTTAGGGGCTGTTCCGAAGGAGCTTAATGGGCTGTATAAGGGTTATAGCTTATTCGCTTCAGCTACACTGAGGGGTAAAACGGTCATTTCTGACATTCAAAAAGTTTATTCARTACAATAACCGAACAACAATTTATATCATAACATACAGACAACTTTAGCAACACAGACAGCTATACAGACAACTATATCCATACAAAACCTAATGGAAAATGAACCGAACAGCCCTTAGCAAGAGAAGCCTATATATCTTCTTAGGGACTGTTTGTTTCAGCCAAAGAAATAAAAATGGGAATGAAAATGAAAATTGAAATTGACTGGGAATGAAAATTCCCACCAAGTTAACCTGGAATGAAAACTTGGCCTATAGGGGAACAGGCCCATTATATTTTATAAAACTAAACACTTTCTTTTATTTTGAATCACATTAATTTCTGCTTAATACCTATAACCAAACATCCCCTGAATCTTTTTCCAGTCGATAGAGTGGCATAAAGCAGCAATAAGCACCTTTCAAAACTAACTTGATATCAAYGAGGATCAAAAAAGAACTTCATATTAAAAAAAATAAGATTCACACCATGTTTGAAGTAATGATCCCAGCAATCATCCCACATTAATTTGATCCTAATTCCCACCCATAATCTTAGTAGGATCTCGCATTGTACACACATTAAATTGATCCTAATTCCTACCCATAAGATCTCACAGTGACACGCATTAATTTGATCCTAATTCCTACCCACAATCATAATAGGATCTCGCATTGTACACACGTTAATTTGATCCTAATTCCTACCCACAATC
>NC_037531.1:17831162-17833601 GCF_001531365.2 Cynara cardunculus var. scolymus | reverse complement strand
GCGTTTTACACACGTTAATTTGATCCTAATTCCTACCCATAATCTTAGTAGGATCTCGCATTCTACACTAATGGAAACCAATGTGTCCCATGTGTGATATTTTTGCATGATAATCATATAAAATTTTAGTTATTTAGTAAAGAAACCTCCAGAATTTTCCTTTTCCTAAAAGATGTCAAGTTCAAATCCTGATAATGAACTTGGCAAAGCTACATGA
Organism: Cynara cardunculus var. scolymus; assembly: GCF_001531365.2. Classification (NCBI taxonomy): domain Eukaryota; kingdom Viridiplantae; phylum Streptophyta; class Magnoliopsida; order Asterales; family Asteraceae; genus Cynara; species Cynara cardunculus. The sequence goes on along the minus strand of NC_037531.1, from coordinate 17,833,384 downwards.
CAATGACCAATAAATGTCAACATCAAGAAGCACAATTAGAGCAGAAATCAAACCCATCTGATAACCAAGAAACAGGCAATGGTCCAATGGTCCAAGAAGAAACTTTCTTCAATAAATCCTTTTCTTTATGCGTCACTTTGTAAAGCTATAATTCTACCATTCTCTAAAGCAAAATGAGCACAAAATCTAATTAACATGATCTTGAACTATGAATCCAATTTTGTCTCGCTAGCATTCATATTTCTAGGGGAAATTTACAAAAATAGCCAATCGGCAAATAGAGTTTCACTTTTTAGTCATTTTCTGACCCAAATTGGCTTTTTAGCCAATCCATAAGGCTTAAGCATATGCACAAGGTTTCTGCGTAAGGATTCCGCCATAGTCTGGTGTATAGTGGAATCGAAACTTTAGGCATATGCGTAAGGATACTTTTTCTTTTTTCCTTTTTTGCCAAAAACCAATTTTTACGCATGTGTGTAAGCCTTCTGCGTAAGGATGGGMTAAAAAGTGAATTTGGGTCGAAAAAATGATTGATAGGCTATTTGAGTAAATTTCCATGTTTCTAGCTTACTRAGGGCTGTTTAGTTGGTTTTCCAATTAAATAAAGTTTTTTGCATGTATTAGTCTGTCTTTAAGGTTTCTGTTTGGGGGTTTTTGTTTGGGGGCTTTTCATAGATGGAAAGAGCTTTTTTACTGGGTGAGACAAGTTTGGAAAAACTTAAAACTCCCCCTAAAAGCTTACTGAAGAAGGCAATCTCTATATCCATTAAGCTGCTAAGAAAGAGACCCTAATTTAGATACTTAAAAGCCAAAATGCATCAAATAACGAACATAAAAAGGGGAAGTATGGTATAATACCAGCCTTAACAAGAGCATCATAGAGTTCCTCTGGTAAAATGCAACCATTATGTTCGACATCAATGGCTTGAAAAATACGATAAAGCTCAAGCTCCTTATCATCCATGTATCTTCTAAACTCCAGATAATCAACCCTCCCATCTCTATTCGCATCGCAAACCCTAATCAATTCCTTCGCATACTTGTAATCCGCCGGAATTTGCAAMGCCGATAACCCTACCTCAATCTGAGCGGAATCCARGTATCCTGCATTTGATGTATCGAAGAAATTAAACAAACCACGAATTCGTGATTCTCGTTCTTCTTTAGTCTCTCCCAATGCTGATAACACGTGGTCCATGGATACCGGTCCCGATTTCTTCACCGGATTACAACATCCAACGGGCCGACGATGATCCGACGACGACGAATGCTCGTTCTCCAGCGACGTCATACAATCACGAATTGTTTATTGGATGAAATACATAGCGGATTCCTGCTGGAAGTGAACAGATCTAGGCATATAGATACGAGTATTTGTGTATCTCTATACCGAGATTGGGTTGAGATATTTCTGAAACGTAGAAAGTAATAATTGAAGGATCTTTTCCCAATAGATTCTAGAACTTGACCCGTTCGATTGAAGGGTTCGGGTCCTTTTTCGGGTCGAATTTGTTAAGCTTTTTAATGGTAATATCAATGGAGGGAGATAGATTGGGATTAGCAGAAATGGAGAAATCGAGAGAGTTTGGGATTCAGCCCCCATGCGTTGACCATGTCCGTAGTCTCGTCAAACAAGCGGTTTTCGGGTGTAATCCGCTTTGTTTTTATAATTTTTGACCGCTTTCAATTTTTTAAAATATGTAATTATTATATTATTTAAATAAGTAAATGACATTTTTACTTTTAATTAGGGTTGCAAATTGGTCAAATTGATCGGGTTAAAGAYATTTGAATAACTTCATACAAGCAAAACAAAAACCCAACCTAACTCAAATCATACGGATTAAGTTGGGTTGATCAGGTTGAAACTTTGATGCATCATTTTACAATCTAGTTAGGTGTTTTATTTAGCCGAAGTAGAATCAAAATGATGACATACAAAAAAGGCTAACGAAAAAAAAAAAAAATTGAAACTTCATGTAAATAAGAAAGTAAAATCACGATTGATATTGTAATATAATTATTAACTAGTTGTGTACTCGCGCAATRTAGCGGGAGCTATAAATTTTAACGATTTTGAAGTTCCACTGGTTTTATAAGATAAGATTTAACGATGATATATGTTACACTTGATCTTTACATATTAATACAATTTGAATAAATAAGAGTTATGGTTCTAATTACAGACTATCGATGAAAAAAATTGTATGACAGTTTAAAAT
>NC_037531.1:17829077-17830417 GCF_001531365.2 Cynara cardunculus var. scolymus | reverse complement strand
TAGATATAGATAATTACAGGTAAGTCGAATGTCTAATGTACATATATTAATCAAAAGCTTAACGATCGTATTAATTCTGTAGTATAAAAATGCATCAGGTTAATCGGATTGAGTTGGGTTCAAACTACCCTAACCCAATTCTAACCATATAGATGCGTTTTATCAGATTTTGTATCAACTATATGTCATGTTACATGAGGTTAAGTTTTTTGGGTTAAATTTTGTATCAACTATGTATCGGGTTACCTCAATTAAAAATACCAACCACCTCCATGAGATTGAAATGAAATTGAATTTCAAATCACACCAAATTCCATCTGATGTTACAAATCAAACAAGACCTTCATTTCAATGTCTCATATCAGGAGAAACAATTAAATATTATTTATCTCTATTAAGGGGGTATTTGGGATTGCTTATAAAAACAACTTATTAATTCATTTCGGTGTGACACAGGTAATAAACACTTTTGAGTGTTTTGATAAACAGTTTATACCGATGTCAAACCGGTAATAAGAAGCTTTTGAAAAAGTTAAATCATTCTAACTTATAATAAGTTGATAAACACTTTTGTAGAAAAAACATAAATTGTTTCAAATAAGCAATCTCAAACACCCCATAAATATAAAGTTTTAGAGATTTTTACAAATTTAAAGATTTTTACACTCTTATCATTTCTCTCTCTGTATATTAGGTATTGTTTGTCAAACATAAGCTACCTTATAAGAACATCTGCAACAATTATCTCCAAAATGGAGAAAACGAGAATTTTAAGTCAATATTTTGATCCAACAGCTTAAAATGGAGAAAATAGAAGAATGACGGATTTTTTCATCAAATATGAAGAACACCTAAAAAATAATTACCAAACGAGACCACCAATAGGAAGTTTTGAAAATAAATATTTAAAGAAAGAGAAATAATATTTTAATATATAATAATTAGTGTTGGATTCTGCAAAATGAATAATCTGATAAGGATGAATATAACTTTTTTGAAAATTTTAATTTTTGGTTCTTCATTTTTTTAAATCTGTTAAAATATACTGTTAAACTAACTTAGAGCATCTAGACATTGTCCTTTTATGCAATTGTAAATAGTCTTTCATTACACATAACATGCTACATGGTTAGAATTGGGTTGTCAAACTTTTACCTGTTACAGTTGCATTTGCAAGCTCTGTATGTATATATGTGGAGATTCAAACGAGAACCCCTGTGATTTACGAAAACGCGAGAACAACTCAATAACCACAAACTTTTTTAATTAATAAATTAACTTTTATTATATATAAATAATTTAATAAGGGCAGTAATGTAATTAAGTAATTTTTATAATTT
>NC_037531.1:17807547-17824442 GCF_001531365.2 Cynara cardunculus var. scolymus | reverse complement strand
AGATAAAGAATAAAATGAAATATTAAAAACACGATGTATCTCGCTGCATTGCGCGAGTACTCTTCTAGTATATAATAATTTATAAAGTAATTAATAAATGTTATAGTAAAATCATTTTTGAAAGTGTAGGTGAATTGTACAAGTATAAATAGTAATTGCAAAAGTTGATATGACACAATTTTTAACATAAATGTATTGCAGAGATGCAGATGGTGTTATCTTTAGGGGGTGTTTGGGATCGCTTATTTTAAGTGATCATTATTTCAGTATGATACCGGTAATAAAGAGTTTTTAGTTTTTGGATGGAGGAAAAAAAATGCTTATACCGGTTTGACACCGGTAATAAAGAGTTTTTAGTGCATTACTTTCTTCTAACTTATTAACTTATTTCGGTTTGACACCGGTAATAAAGAGTTTTTAATATGTTACTTCCTACTAACTTATTAACTTATTCCAGTGTGGTACCGATAATAAAGAGTTTTTAATATGTTACTTCCTACTAACTTATTAACTTATTCTAGTGTGGTACCGATAATAAAGAGTTTTGGTATTTGAATGAGAAAAAAAAAATATATTTATCTATTTTATCAGCTTATCCGGTATAATACCACCATAAACTAATCTAAACAATTTTTTTATAAAACTTTAATTTACCATCGTATAAATTAATGACCGCCTTTAATAAAATAAAAAAAACGTACATTGTTTTAAATAAGCAGTCCCAGACAACCTTAGCATATGTTAAAAAGTACAGGCACAGTGATCACTGAAAATCCCTCGAGCACATTCACCGGAGAAATAACGCCGCCGTTCACTCTCTCTCCTACCTTTATCTTCATCCCTTTTCCGGTGGTTCGAAAGAATTGGGAATTTCAAGCAGATAATATCGTGATTCAATACGACTGTGTGATGGATGTTACAGAGAAACGCATGAATAAGAAGGAGAGGGCCAAAGAGCGTAGAGAGAAACGTCGTGAAGAGATCTCTCTCCTCCGTACCATTCCTTATTCCGATCACCAGAGGTATATGTTTACTTCGAATACTTGCTTTTATGTGTATATTTATGCAACATAGAACCCTAATTTCCGAATATTGGACTGAAATGTAGAAATTCTGATAAACATTTACTATGAAGTGGTCGAAGTTCAAAGTTAAGATTTATGACGAGCTACTTTAGAACACTTGATTACTACAGTACACCGTGCTATAGATACTATTGGTGTAATCGTGCTAACAGATTTGAGTATTAGAGGTAATAGGCTTCAGTACTATTTGTAGGAATGAAAATGTTCGCCGGAATTTGTAACGTTCGTTAGGAGATTGTTGACATAGAAACTAGTAATTCTGGAATTGGATCATCTTCTGTTGAAAACTAGGCTTCCCAATTAGAAACTCGAAGTGATGGATTGGCATTAGGTACTGCATTTTATCTTCTGTTGAAAACTAATATGTTTACTCCTAATACTTGCTTTTATGTGTATATTGTGCGGTGGAGAACCCTAATTTCCAAATATTGGACTGAAAATGTATAAATTTTGATAAACATTCACTATGAAGTTGCCGAAGTTCAAAGTTAAGATTTATGACGAGCTCGTGTACTTCAGGACACTTGATTACTACAGTACACCATGCTAGTAGATACTATTGCTGTAATTGTTTTAACTTATTTGAATATTAGAGGTAATAGGCTTCAGCACTATTTGTAGGAATGAAAATATTCGCTGGTATTTGTAACGTTCGTGAGGAGATTATTGACATAGAAACTAGTAATTCTGGAATTGGATCATCTTCGGTTGAAAACTAGGCTTCCGAATTAGAAACTTGAAGTGATGGGTTGACATTAGGTACTGCATTTCTGTGTAATGTTTGAACTATTGTGGTATTGGTCACTTTCAACATGATGAATTGGTACCTTTAGTCTTTCGATGGAAGGTAACAAATAACTCTGATACTCAAATCTGTTGAATGATTACACCAATATTGTCTATTAGCAAGTTTTTGTTCTAAAGTAGAATAGCTCGTCATAAATCGTAATGTTGAACTTCTGCCACTTCATAGTGATATTTATCAAAATTTCTACATTTTCAGTCCAATATTTGTGAATTTGGTTCTCCATTGCATAAATACACACATAACAGCACGTACTAGGAGTAAACAAATACCTCTAGTGATTGGGATAAGGAATTGTACGGAGGAGAGAGATCTCTACGTGACGTTTCTCTCTACACTCTGTTTTCTTTACCTCCTTAACTTGTGAGCATAAATGTTATGTTTCTGTTGAAACTCTTAGGTGGTGGTCTGCAAAAACAATAGCTGTAGTGACCGGTGCCAATCGAGGAATTGGATTTGAGATTGCACGCCAACTTGCGTTACATGGGTTGACGGTCATTCTTACTGCCAGAGACATTGCCGTGGGTGAAGAAGCAGCTAGGGTCCTACGTGAAGGAGGCTTGAAAGTTGTCTTCCATCAACTCGATATCGTAGACCATGAATCGATTGATTCATTTTGTGCTTGGGTAAAGGAAAAGTATGGTGGTATAGATGTTTTGGTAAGATGACAACACTTCCCTTTGCAACTTCTAGAATGAACCAAAGGTTCATTAGCCGCTAGGGGTGTAAACTAGTTGAGCTTTTAGTGAGCTACTCGAGTTCAAGTTCGTTTATCTCGAGCTTAATCTTTCTCGAGCTCGAGTTGATCTTGAAGATAAAATAGAATTGTTTAACTTAATGAGTCGAACTCATAAACCCAATGTTCGACTTAGCTCGTTCAAAAGAGTGACCTGAGGTGACCGCCAGTTTCACTGCCGGGCATAAAGAAGTGTGTCGTCATTTTTGTAAAAGATGTATTTTTAGGCTATTTTTGTAGTTCTGTTTACAAAAGGCTATTTGAGTTGAGAACCTTGTGACGCATTCAAGAGAAAAAAAGCAAACTTATTTGGTAAAAGGAGTATTTACTTGACAAGCTGTGGTCCCTAGATATGTATTTATCTGCTATTGTATGGCTTTAACTTTTGGGTGGGGGACACTCATTTAACTTGTATTTACCAGATGTATTTGTTAATGCAATCTTTTACAGATAAATAATGCTGGAATAAGTTATAATACCGGCTCAGATAATTCTGTCGAGTTTGCAGAAAAGGTGATCAAAACCAACTATGTTGGCACGAAAAATATGACTAAAGCTGCGATCCCATTGATGAGGCCTTCTGCTGAAGGTGCTCGGGTTGTTTTGGTGAGCTCACGACTGGGAAGGCTTAATGGCAGGAGAAATGTACGTACAATCTTTGCTCTCTAGCCTTTCGTCCTTAAATTTGATCCTCTACTTTTCCCTCAGTTTTAAACTAATTAGGAACAATACTCACCATCTTAAAATGTGTTTTTGACGGCCAATCAGCCAATATGAAGTCTAAGGGTCTGTTTGTTAGCAGCTTAATGAGACTCACAGCTTACTCGGTCAGCTATACATGACTGTTTGGTAGTGGCTTAATGATATAGAAAGTGGCTTAATCAGCAAGCTTCCAGAGGAGAGCTTTATGCAAAAAGCCAAAAAAAAAAATTCCAACCTGTCCTTCACAATTGAAAAACATGCTCATTCACCTATGAAAAAACCCCTTTCAAACAAAAACCTTCCCAATCTATACAGAGTTCATTAAATACCAAGTCAAACCACAATATTAATTAGACTTCTTAAAAAGGGTTATTAAATAGATGATAAACCCTAATTAAATACACGGTTCTTATAACTTCATGCCTCTTTCTCTATAAATACCCAGACCTTAAAACTCCCCCCTCATGGTTAACGCTTTAAACTCCTCCCTTCTGCCTCTATTGAAGTACTGCACTGGAGTACTTGCTACATATTTGAGTTGTGTATAACTGTGTGTGTATGTATATTTTTTCATAAGATGCGGCTCACTTGAGGCCCGCGCCTCGGCCTCGGGACCCCTTTGCGTCTAAGTGCGCCTTGAGCCTTTAACAACTTTGGAGACGAGTTTCTTATTTTATCTCGTTCCATCCTGTCCAGCATATCGAGCGCACCCTTGCTATCTTGACAATTTTCATCCCTGCTATATAATCTAGTCCCTGTTGATGATCTTAGGCCCTATTTGGGCAAAACCGCCAATGGGAGCTATAGTGGCTTGATTGTCAAGGTTGGTCCTTGCCTTAGCAACATGACAAATGGAACCTAGTGAAACACTGCCAATGGGAACTTTTTTTTCTTAAATCTTTTTGTACCTTTACATACTCTGTTCACAGACACACACATATAGGGTCAGATTCGGGGGAAAACCGCAAAAAAATGAAAAACTGATGAACACACTGGGTAACCGTTCATGTGGACGGTATGCACATATGCATCAAGTAATTTGTAAGCAATTTGTCCGATATTAACATGTGCAAAACATGCACACGTGCATAAAAACCAAAAAACAGCTTCAATTACTTGTATGCATATGTGCATACCGTCCTGATGGAAGCTCTCAACAAGCTAGTTTTGCTTGGCCACCTTAAGTGGATGCTCTTAAGTGGCTCGTATTCTCTTGATGTAGCTTTTACTAAATTCCATTTTGCATCATCTAATTATTTTCCCATATCAGAGGATTGGTGACGTCGCCTTGAGACAACAATTACAAGATGTGGAATCGCTATCGGAGGATCTAATCGACACGACAATGAACAAGTTCTTGGAACAAGTCAAAGACGGGAGTTGGATCTCAGGAGGATGGCCTCAAAACAATACCGACTATTCCTTATCGAAGCTCGCGGTTAATGCTTACGCAAGGCTTACGGCCAGGATACTCTCGGAAAAACCCGAAGGCGAGAGGATATATATCAATTGTTGTTGCCCAGGTTGGGTCAAGACCGCCATGACCGGCTGGGCAGGCCTAACGTCACCCGAGGAAGGAGCCGATACACCCGCATGGCTTGCCTTGCTTCCAAACCAATCTATTAGCGGCAAATTCTTTGCTGAAAGACGTGAGATAAACTTCTGAAAGCGGGTTCTGTCAAGTAAGACCCTCGTAAGTAGATGAATACGAAGAATTTCTTTGAGAATCCTACGAGATCCGTTCGTTCTTTTTTCTCTGAAAGATGGTCAGAACTTATCTGTGCTCGAATCCTACTGAAAAGTCCAATAGAGTTCAGAAATTGTTAAAGACCAACAAAATCTTTCGAGAGGTCCAATCGAGTTCAGAAATGTTTAATAGTTACGTTTTACATTATTTTTAGGGTCTCGTGGGATTTGTCAAGCTGCGTGCAAGCCCGCAATGGCCGTGGTATGGGGTATATCGTCACCATGATCGAGGGTGTCGTTGGAGGGGAAGGACCATGATGCAAGGATAAATATCTGTTGTCACGAAATCAAACGTCTCGTCTCTATCCAACCAATGAAATTGGGACACCTCATATATTCATATTATTTGTATTGTATAAGTTTTATTTCATAAATTTTTAGATTTTACAAAAACACCCTTAAATTTTGTATTACTTTTAATTAAACCGAGCCAAACGAATCTATATGATATTTAGATGTCGGGTTTGAAGATGAAATGTATGTAGGCCTGATCTTTATTGTCATATAAAATTTTTACATGAATAATGCCAAATTAAAAATTAGGTAATTTTATTTAATGGTTTTATAATCTGAACTTTTCTACGAAGGTATTATAATTAGGAGAAAATTGCATGAAAAAATAACGTATTTTAACTTGATTCTTATTTTGGGTAATATATTTTTAAAATTTTCATTTTGGCACCTAAGTTGTAAAGTTCTATACATTTAAGTATTTGGGTAACAGGTTGAAGCATTAACAAGTTACTATGCTGATTAGGCGAGTTTACTCCGGGACAAAAATCGTTATAAACGTCAAACTATAAGGACCAAAATCGTAGTTTACTCTAGTTTATTTTAAAGGTAAACAAACAGGGATCAAAGTTGATAGTAGTCGGTCACCGTCCGCCGAACAAAGATCAGCCCCTGCCTAGCTGTCGGTTGCCGTCCGCCGTGCTCGTCGTCAGGCGCCGCCCTTGCTCGGCCAGTTGTCTCTCAGACTCAACTCTCAGTCTATCAGGTTCTGTCCTAATTCTCTAAACTCATCTGATTTCTATCATGTTGCCCTAATTTTGTATCGTTCTGATCGATATGAAGATGATTCTAAAGTTAAATGTACAAACAACATTGAATTTAGATTCATTTTAATGCATTGATTACTTGTAAGTGGTGGTTCGTTCGAAGTAGCTGGCTACAAAATTGCCATGGTGTTTCGTGGAACCATAGCATTTTAATTTGTTTCAAAAGCTAAACGTACAAACTGTGTTGCATTTCGATTCGTTTTAATGCATTGGTTACTTGTACGTGGTGGTTGTTTGAAGTGGCTGGCCACAAAATTGCCACGGTGCTTTGCGGTTGTTCACAAAGGACAGCCGTTCTCCCGCTACGCCACGCACACCTTGCGTATCTCTGATGGTGAATCGAACAAATAAAGAGATCTCACTTCCTAATTCACAGTGATATCGAATTTGATCATAAGAAAGAGCTCAAAAATGGCGAGTTTGAGAAGAACTCTGTTGTTTGGCATATCTCGCTTCCTTAATTCGACGGCCGCTCCCGCTCGGGTAAACGCCGGCGGCGCGTCATCAAATGGCATCATCCAGTATCAATATCTTTACAAATCAAGGTAATCAGTTCTGTATGTGCATGTGTGCTTGTGTTTTGCCTAATTTTGTTCGTCTATTGATGTTTTATATAATTTTCAGGCCTTGTGTTAGTTCCTTCTCTCGTCTCTATTCTTCAAATGATGGTATCGAATCGCTAGATTTGGATTTATCTAATGAAGAAAGCAAGCGGCAGTTGATGAACAGGTTTGTTTTCATCCTTATGAATTATAGATGGATCCAAAAGCTTTTTTAGAAGAGTGATTGACTTAATTGATGATGATGAACTCTGATTTCTTTCATCATGTTTACTGTAAATTGGATAGATTTATATATAGGAGCAAACAAAGGGGTTTTCTTGAGCTGGACTTGGTTTTGGGAAGTTGGGTGGAGAAACACATTGGATCTTTGGATGAGAAGGGGATTAGAGCCCTTGCTGATGTCCTAAACCTGGTAAATTTTGCAAATGTTGTTGTTAATTATCAGATTATTCTTTTGTTAATCTCTATATTACCTTTGCATGATCATGTAAACCGAACTAGTATATCTCACTCGGAGATGGGGTTTGAGTATGCGATGTACGTAGACCTGGCATGTACTCCAAAGAGTAGAGTTGTTGTTTCGTAAAACCCCCAATTTTGCACAATCATGTAGTTATTGAAATTGTTCGAGGGTCTATTTGTAAGTAGCTTAATGAGCTTAATGAGACTCGCACGTTTGGTAGTGGTTTAATGATATAGAAAGTGGTTTATTCAGTAAGTTTTTAGGAAAGAGCTTTATGCAGAAAGCCAAGTTTTTTTTTCCAAACCTGCCCCTCCAAATTAAAAAACACGCTCTTAATGGAAAAAACTTGCAAACAAAAACCTTTTCAATCTAGACAGACTAATCCACACAGACAACTTTATTCATACATGACTTAATGGAAAACCTACCAAACAGCTCCGAGTCTTCTTGCATTATTTTGGTCTTACTGAACAGCTCAAAACTTTTGTCTATTATGTGCAAGCTCTAGCTCATTCTTTAGTGTTGTATGCAATGGATTGCCAGTTTAGTTATGTTAACCAAGCGAAAAGTAGTAAGGTACCTTGGCAGTCAACCTTATTAGGTTATCTTCGGTCATGGTCCATCGGCCATCTTGGATCTATAAGGCGCGAACCAGCTTACTTGGAACAAAAAAGCAGCCCTTATTATGACAGGTAGAGAATGGAGGAAAATAGCTCAAATTAATCCCATTCATTCTTAGGGGCTCCTTGATTGGGTTTTAGGAAGGAAATAAGGATGAGAATGTTGTGGAATGAAAATGGTAGCGAGTTTCATTTCTTCCAATTTTGAGAAATGTTTCATTACCCAAGATTCTGGTAATGGCTCATTCCATAGTATCAAACTAAACATCGTTAATGATTTCTATATCTATCGAGCACTCCCTTAGTTTTGACGAATGGCCCAACTAGAGGGCTTTCACGTTGTTGGTAGTTGCAGTGTTTGATATGCGTTTTGTGTTGCTATTTCTTCCTTCTTTTGCCATGGAAGACATGTTATAGGTTTGTCTCTTCTGATGATCGGTTTTCATCATTGCATGGAAACAAAATTCGCTCTATTCGGTTTTATATTATTTTCCCGACCGCAGGAAAATCCAGATTTGTGGAAATGGCTAACTGGGCAAGAGCAACCTCCAGAAGCGATCAACACGAATCCTGTGAGTTAGACATCACTTAAAATCTGGAACCATATACCCTCATCTTTATCTGTGTTTCTTCCCTATTTGAACGGTTACCTTATCCGGGCAAGTTCATTTCTATGATAGGTATTTGTTGAGGTGCGTAGCAAGGTAATGAAGAACCTCGACAACTGTGCTTCTCCACAGACAAGGGCCGCACCTGGGCAGCCATGGGTGAGAGGATGGGATGATTTCAAGAAAGGTCGTGATAGCCCTATGGTCGGCAACCAGTAGGTATTTCTATGACCCTTTTTTTATAGTAAGCTTGCGTATTATGTTAAAAGCGTGAAGAATAAAGCTGTCAAAAGCGAAAATTGTGTAGTGACATTAAGTTGTACGCCATAGATAACTTTACGTGTGAGCTCAATCACCATAGTCGTTCCTGTTTACAAGATTGTTCTGGATGAATAAAGCTGTCTGCATGGATAAAGCTAATACATACAGACACCACAGTTGGCGCGTAGTATGTTAGTGTATGATGGTTTTATTTGTTCTTTTCATTAAGCCCATACAGACACCATAGTCATTATGTTAGTGAATGATGGTTTTGAGGTGGTGATCTCTTTTTTCTCTTCTAATCTATTTATGTTGCTTTTTGTGTTGTGCTCTTTTCTTTAAATTCAGTTTCCAGATCGTCTTTATTGCCTTTTTTGGGTACCATGGGAACTCGGAAGTGTTGTAGAGGGCTCGCTATGACAGCCCCGTGGCTCATAGTAAAAAAAAACATGTGCCCATAGGGTCCTAATCAAATGAGAACTATTTTGTAGACTTGAGATCACATGAGATCAGTATGTTTTTGTGAGACCCGTGAGACCACTTTTTTATACTTGAAATTTCACAGCAAAACGCTGTGAATGTAACCTTCGTAGTGTTTTTGCTGTGAAGCTTCGACTTTTTTTACCTTCACAGCATTTTGCTGTGAAGTTTTAAGTGTAAAAAATTGTCCCACGGTTCTCACAAAAACAGGTTGGTCTCACGTGAACCCAACCCTAAGTATTTATCTCTATATATAGAGAGATATAAATCGCATATTGAAAACCGTCGTGACCTTTGCTGTTGTGGCTTGTAAGACTCGAGGGATTACAAAAAATATAACCGGGCAAAGTAACAGACCATGATTGAGTCTTAAAGAGTGAGAGTTGTGATGTTGGGTTTAAATCATGGGTTAATTTGAAGCATATTATGCTTTTTTTTAATTAATAATGTGTAGTAATATTGTGTCCATAATTTATATTTGCAAAATTATATACATGTTCAATGTAATTTATTAATATAAAAGAGTTTACTAAGCAATAATATTTTATTCATCACTAAATTGTTAAAATAAACCAAATGGTATTTGGCCTAACGAYATGCGAGTCTTTGGCCTCCTATAAGGGTTTAAACCTCAAGGGTGTGTGAGTTTATTTGTTCTATTTACCATATACAAATATTATATACTTCAAAAAAAATGTTGAAAAATAATAGATCTATGTAATCTAGTATTTTTCATTGAATACAAATTAAATGGTTTACACAAAGCGACCATTTTAAAAGAAGAAAAAAGGTGGAACTGCTATAGTTAGGGGCCGTTTACCAAACGCTTATTCGGGTAAGGATTTACCAAGTCACATTACCTCATCGGATAAATGTGGTAAGGACCAAGAATCTTACCCGGTAAGAGCGAGACAATGACCAATAGTCTTACCCAGTAAGTGAGGGCGACGACTCTTACCACGGTAAGTGCTTACCGTGTAAATTGTTACATGCGATGTCGTTTTGGTAGACTAAAATCTTACCCGGTAAGTAAATAGTAGTGTTATATTTTACCGGTAAGCACTTACCTGGTAAGTATTTAGTAAACGGCCACTTACTTCCTGTATTACTTAACGTTCTAGCATATTTATTTGTCTTAAATATGTAGGCATATTGCAACAAAAATAATTTATTTTATTTCAATCTTTATTTTCGAAATGATACTCCTTTTTTTTTATAACACGTATATCCAAACCCGCTCTGTGAGCCGATAATCCCAGGACGATCACTCGTTTTGCAGGAAGCAAAGAGTCACCGTATTTGAATCTCCGTGGGTACAAAAGGATTTTTATTTCTCATTGGATTCAAATCTGTAACCTCTAAGCACTTTTGACTTTTGGAGCTCAAGCTTAAATCAATCAGACACGACTCTTGTTATTAAAGATACTTTCAAATGACCTACTTAAGTGTCTATATCAAACTTTATAAACTAAAAAAAGAGTTGGATACCTTTAAACTTGATAAAAGTTAATGAAACATAAATGACGTAATAATAAACCAAATTAAAAATTGACTTATCTATAATGTAGCAATTATATTGATTTTCTTTAATATACCAAACATTTCTAAAAACACTCAGACCAATTTTAGCACAAAATAACATAAAAATTGCTATAATAACAATAAGACTTAGGATAACGTGACAYCAGCTTATTTTCATGAGACTATTTTTTTACATTTGAAACTTCACGGTAAAACGTTATGAAGGTAACCTTCACATGTTTTTGCTGTGAAGGTTCGACTTTTTTACCTTCACAACGTTTTGCTGTGAAGTTTCAAGTGTAAAAAAATGGTCTCACAAAAACAAGCTGATCTCACTTGAACCCAGCTCATAACAATAAATAATAATAATAATAATAATAATAATAATAATAATAATAATAATAATAATAATAATAATAATAATAATAATAAAGTCATGTCAACATCATTTTTATTAAAAAATGACACATCATCAATATTATAACGGGAAATTGGTCCTTTTTTGGGTTATATAAAACCCCTAAATACATCATCCGAAAATACGTACCCCTTCTTTGTAAAAAAGTTATAAGAATTTACAAAATCCGCTGAATTTTGTATCTTTTATCATAAATAAAATATATATTTAAATTAGATCAAAGGGTAAATATCTACTTTAAAAAAAAGGCAATTGAAGTTTGTCAAAAACTGTAAAATAAGGTATTCATCTATAAAAAAATGAATCCTATCTTTTATTTGGTGTTATCCGTACCTTATTATGTATAAAATGACTATTTTACCCTTTGATCTAATTTAAAACTTGACACCTTAGGTACCAAAATAGAGTTACATGTTTTTCATATATACTCAACATAGCAATAATTCTAATATTAATAAATATCCAATTTTAAATAAAAACAGATCAAGAAAATACCATTTTGTAAAGGAAACAACATAAAAGGTTGTTGCGACACTAAACGATGATCACCGTAAGTCCGTAACAAACTATTGTCGTAGATTTTAGAATAACCGACACGACTTCAAACATTGTCGATGGAATCTTGATGGCATGCTTATGATATGATTAAAATGCGTTTAAAATAAGGAATTGAATAAGTTGTAAGTTTACAAAAAAAACACCCAACCCATGTAATGGTTCTTATTCACTCAGCCATATATGAGTTTATTTTACGGCTTTAATCGTTAAATCACTAAGGGGTCATTTACCAAACGCTTATCCAGGTAAGCGTTTACCAAGTCATATTATTTTAGTGGATGAATATGATAAGGATCAAGAATCTTACCCGGTAAGAGCGAAGGCAAGGACTGAGAGTCTTACCCGGTAAGTGAGAGCGACAATCTTACCACAGTTAGTGCTTACCGGGTAAATTGTTGCATACGATGCTGTTTTGGTGGACTAATATCTTAAGTAACTGATAATGTTGAATTTTACCCGTAAACGCTTAGGTAAGTGTGTGGCTAAACTGCCCCTAAGCCAAAATGACTAAATATAATAAGCCAGGACCCCATTAGATCACCTCAAGCAAATTAATACCAGAATTGTCCCATAAATAATCCAACCCTCTCTATTTGCCTCTCAAATCCATTAGTCTCCCGTCCTTCGAACACACATCTTAATCCATACAATACTTAATGAAAAACATATATAAGACAGACGAAAACCTCAYTACTTTTTAGAACAGATAAAATGTTTGCATACATCTTACCCCTCAGACCCATCTTCGTGGACCGTGTCAGATACACTAGAAATGTTTTTACACGTCTACGTGTGAACAGGTATACATCTATCCTATGTGTACATCTCTCTCTATATAGGCGAGAGTTGTGGGAGAAGGGAAGTTATGGTGTGAAGTGTAAGAAGAGGTTAACCACAAGGGTGGTGTCTGATAGGTTTGAGCTTGGCTCCAAAGGTCAAAAGTACCCGGAGGTCCCAGGTTCAAATCCAAGGAGGAATAAAAATCCCATTGTGGCCATGGAGGTTCAAATGCGGTGACTCCGGGTTATCTGCAAAGCAGGTGGTCGCCCTGGGATTAGTCGGCTCGCATAGCGGGTTGGATATCCAGGTTAATAAAAAAAAAGTGTAAGACGAGGTCTAAACCGTTGATCACTTTTAATCTCATGCCCACCCATGAATTGCGTTTTAGAAGGGAATTGATCCGGTGCATCTCGGTGCACCTTCATTAGTGTTGGCATTCAATTAGGATTGATCCAAGGGTGAAGATCTCTTTTTATGCTTCTCACCGTAACCCAACCCTATATATATACGTAGCAAGAGAGAGAGGGGGTGGGGATGTAACATCATACAACTTCCAGGATATAGAAAGAAAGAAACAGATGGAGGGGAAGCAAGTGATGTATGAAAGTAATGAAAAAGCAGAAGCAAGTGGTGGTGTTCTGCATAGTAAGAATGGGAACATCAGCCAAAAGGAACACAAGATTATTCTTCAAATGAGAGCTTTAGTTGAAAAGCATGATTCTACCACCAAGGTCAGCCCCCTCCCCCCTTTTAGATGGAAGGAGCGTGTTTTTTTAAGTGGGAGTGACGGGTTTGGAAAAAACTTGGCTTTCTGACATAAAGCTCCCTCATAAAAGCTTACTAAATAAGCCATTTTCTATATCATTAAGTCACTACCAAACAATCATATATAGCTGACCGAACAAGCTGGGAGTCTCATTAAACTGCTAACAAACGTGCACATAATATGGATAAAGTTGTTTGTATGGATTAATCTATCTGTATAGATGGAAAGGTTTTTGTTCGGCAAGGGTTTTTTCATATGTATTCTTTAATTGGGAGGGCAGGTTTGGAAAAAACTTAGCTTTCTGCATAAAGCTCTCTTTTAGAAGCTTTCTGAATAAGCCACTACCAAACAGTCATGTATAGCTGAGCAAATAAGTTGCGAGTCTCATTAAGTTCATTAAGCTACTAACAAACAGGCCCTAAGACTAGCAACTCCGTAGATACAATCGTATGAGATCAGTGTATAATGACTCTAATTGTATTTCAGGAGTGTGACGATGCAACAATGAGACGGTTTCTTAGAGCTCGTGATTTGGACATCGATGAAGCTAGTTATATGTTTCTAAGGTACCTAAGATGGCGAAAAACATTCCTTCCAAATGGTTCGATTTCTATTTCAGAGATCCCAAATGATATAGCGCAAAACAAGATGTTCATGCAAGGAACGGATAAAAGTGGACGCCCAATAACGGTCGTGTTTGGCGGTAGACATTACCGCAACAAAACCGGAGGTCTAGAAGAGTTCAAACGTATGTTTTTAAACTTATAACAAGTGTTCATTAATTCAAGTGTTTTGTATGTGTTTTATAAACCAGTAGTGAATGCATCACAGGCTTTGTGGTCTTTGGACTTGAAAAAATATGTTCAAGGTACAACTATCTTGCTTCACAACTCATTTTATTTTACTGCACTTGGTATGCGGACGGAACTGGATAGCACAGGATAGGTGAGAGTAAGAGGTACGTGGGTGATAGAATTCTGGAAGGTTTTGGGTTTTAATTTTACATGGGTAGCTTAGTAATTTACCAATCTTGGTGGGACAATAGATGCGATTTTGTTCCACTCAGGTCTTGTCCTATCTCAGTCTAATGTCATGCTAAACGTGAGACAACATTTTTTTGTAATGTCCAATCATGTCTAGTGTACCAAATGCACTCTAATTGAAAAGATCGTGTGCTCCCTCCTGTCCCCGAAAAATTGCAAATTTTTTGACTTGTCACATAATTTAATAAAAGTTTTCGAATGGTAATAGAATACCTAAAATACCCATGAAATACAAAAGACTCTTGTATCACAATTATAGTCTCACCATATCTTGCAATGAATGCAAGTAGATAAACAGGTAAATTTGAACCGAGACAACGCAAAATAGAAAGTGAGTGCATTTTTTTGGGACGAAGGGAGTAAATACCATTTTTGGGTTTTGTTATGAAAAATATTTGGTGATCGATATCTAAAATACGAACATCATCAGGATGACACGAGGCCAGGAAAAGTTTGTGTCCATCAATGATCTTCAAGGATGGGGATATTCAAACTGCGATATACAAGGATATCATGCCTCACTCTTAATTTTACAGGTCTGCATGCATCTAACCCTTTGTATGTGCACGTGCAAGCATGCCAAACACGTGTTTATGAAGAAAAACCAAACGAAACTCAGGATATCTCACCCGAAGGTAGGGTTTGAAAGAGGTAAAATGTGCAGAAAATAGAGATGCACAAAAAGCAACAAAGCCCGAACCCAGGCCCGAAAAGCCCAGGTTTCTTTGCTTACTGAAAACTAGGATTGGAAGGTCCAGGCCTTGTGCACCTCAGACCTAATGCCTATCTCAAAGGACAGAGAAGCTGCTTCCGAGAAGAAATAGCCTTTCMTTCCATATCTTTTATGGACATTACACATCAAAGCATCTTCAATAGATTCTCTATAATTTTTCTAAAATAGAGAATCAAAAGCTTGAAACCTCTAAAAAAAWTKSMWTYMAMYYCMAMWRRWTYYYYWWTTTTKRAAMYTYMAWKKTWAWTWWWWTWWTWAAAWWWTKKWWWAMMWYYYMAWWMMWTTTAAAAARAACATTATATAAAATAATAATAATTCAATCTCATTAGTGGGAATGAATAAAAAAATCATTTCTCTCTCCTCACATCAAGTTTTAGAGAATTCTCTAAACATGAAGTTTTACATGTTTTCTCTATTTTGGATAACAATATAAAGAATCTGTTGGAGCAATATAGAGAACAAAACCTGTATTTTCTATATTTTTAGAGAATCTGTTGGAGATGCTATCAGGAACTAAAACATTAGTTGATGTTCATGACAGGAATATTATCCAGAAAGGCTTGAAAAACTATTTGTTGTGCATGCACCTTATGTATTTATGGCAATATGGAAGCTTATTAGCCCATTCATTGATGAAGAAACAAAGAAAAAGGTAAAAGCTTGTTTGTGTCTTATACCAGTAGCTTGTAATGCATTTCTTAATTGGTGGCCACACTAAGGGTGAGTTTGGTACATGGATAAGACAGAATTGAGCATGGATCACTGTTTCATGTTTGGCAGGACATTTATATGGAACAAGGTGGAACATACTTATATTTTACCAATATAACCTCTTAATAAAACTTAATTCTCTTCTAAAACATCAAATACGTCTCTCCCTTTACATTTTAGTCATTCTTTAAATTATATTTGTTGTATTTTATGCTTTTTAAACTTTCACTTTATTGTCCACAAAATATTATTTATATACAGATTCTATATTTTGATTAATTTATGAAATTTATTAAATATTAATAATATAAAATAATATAAAAAAGTATAAAATAAAAATTGGAAACTATATGAACTTTTCATTGTGGTGTCATTTTGATCCTCTTGATGAAAACTTTCTAATGATATATTTTGTTATAAAGAATATTTATTTTATTATAATTTAATAAATTACATACATTCATTGAAATATATAAACAACTCATTAGGGGTAAATTGGTCGTTTTATTTGTTTTGTCATGTCCAGTTATGTCTTAGCAAATGTTGAATAGTTGGGGTGTCCTATCCAGTTTGGATACCAAACGCACCCTAAATTCACAAATAGACCAATAGGTCATTTTGGACCAGCGGTACCCGGTTACCGGTTACTGGTAGAGCCCAACCTCCATGGAGGTAAAGGGTTCAAGAGAGTGTGTGTGTGTGTTTGTAAATATTATATACCTGAAAAGAAATCAYGAAGAGTAAGATTGAGTTTAAATGTACCTTGCAGATCGTGTTCGTTGAAAATAAGAAGGTGAAATCTACACTGCTGAAAGAGATCGACGAGAGCCAGCTTCCAGAAATTTATGGCGGAAAACTGAAATTGGTTCCTATCCAAGACAGTTASATTGGTCATATTTGTTCAAATCCTCCTAATGACTGTTAGTATTGCCTACTATGAAAATGGTTTGTACCAGAAAATTGTTATTGCACAGACTTGTCATAGTCGTWTAAAACACCATATAGACAACTAATTCAGTATTGTCAATCAAATACAGAATATTTAAAGCTAAACTAAATGCATCTATTAGTTTTTTATTAGATTGTTGATATTACATTGAGAATTTGATGTATTAGACACTCACTTTGCAAGTTCTTASGTAGATTGTTTTTCTTTTATCCTTATATTGAGTCATTTTATTACTTCATTTTCCCTTTTATTAATTATGGAGCTAAACTATGTGGTTTACTTGTTTCTA
>NC_037531.1:17770800-17807242 GCF_001531365.2 Cynara cardunculus var. scolymus | reverse complement strand
GGGGAAAACATGTAAACTAAATGATCTAAAAGGGGTTCAATGAAAATTTACCCAGCATTTAATTCTGTTGCCCACACCCACCCACATCACCTAACRGTTAGAAGTCACAGCCAGCATTAACCACATAGTTGGATGATAACACCAAGCAACAACTAACAAAGGTCTGTTTGGTAATTTTATACATTCAAGTTCTCCTCTCTCCAAGAAAGACAAAAAGTAGCATATATTTAGAGAGAGAATCACCCACACATAGTGTATATTTTAGATAGAGAATTAGAGACCTTAATCATACAAGTTTCAAGCTATAGAAAGAAAGTAAAACAGATGGAGGGCAAGGAAGAGGAACAGAAAAAGATTTTGCAAATGAGGGTTTTGGTCGAAAAGCAGGATCCTGCCTCCAAGGTGAGTCTGTCTCTATGATCCTATCAAATGGTTAAACCATGTGTAAGGGGCTGTTTGGTTGGTTCCCATTTAAGTCCTGTATAGATAAAGTTGACTGTGTGGATTAATCTGTCTGTATAGATTGAGATGTTTTTTTGTTTGGGAGGGTTTGTTTCATCATAAATGGAATGAGCGTGTTTTTTAATTGGAAGGGGTAAGTTCGGAAATAACTTGGCTTTCTGCATAACGTTCTCCCTAAAAGCTTACTGAATAGGCCAGTTTCATCATAGATTTCCATTCTTTGCAGTTTATTGCATTAATGATTGTTCAAGATTGTACTGAACTTAGATGTATCATGTTAAACACTCCCTCAGTCCCACAATAAAATTCCCTTTCCAGTTTTAGATTTTCAGCACCAAGATGATCATATGATGATTTTATTTAATATGTTAACCAAGTTTTTCTATCAATCCAAAACAATTGCATCAATTCTAATGTCAAGATTTAAGAAGGAAACACATTTGACACTTAAAATATGGGATCTATTTTTTTGAAGTATATAATATTTATATACGACAAATAGAACAAATAAACTCACATACCCATCTTACCTTTGGTGAGATTTGAACCCCTGACCTCCTAGGAGGCCAAAGACTCACATACCACTAGGCCAAAAATCTTTTTTCTAATTTTTCATTTGACAGAACATAATACAAGACGATGGATCTGTCAAAAGGGATGAGATCAATTGCATAACAAAAGAATGATATCTTAACAACTTAAAATGATAAAGTTCCCTCAAGACTTTTAGGTGGTGCAAGTCACTAGATTTGCAAATTTGGCACTGTTTCCTAGCAAAAGGAGTAAATGTGAATGTGCATCGGAGATATTAAGCATATTAACAGGAAAGAAAAAAAAAATACAACTTCATCCTAGGGGTTGTTTGGTTGGTTTTCCATCAAGTCCTAAATATCGAGAATGTTAGAATGTTTTTGTTTGGGAGGATTTTTTCATAGATGGAAGGTGCGTGGTTTTAATTGGGAGGGGCATGTTTGAAAAAAGTTGGACCTTCTGCATAAAGTTCCTCCTAGAAGCTTACTGAATAAGCCATTTTYTATATCATTAAGCCACTACCAAACAGTCATCTATAGCTAGCTGAATAAGCTGTGAGTCCCATTAAGCTCGTTAAATTGCTAACAAACAAGCCCTATATCACTCTAATGACTTGAATTGTACCTTAGGAGTGTGATGATGTGACAATCAGAAGATTTCTTCGTGCTCGTGATCTGGATATAGACAAAGCAAGTGCTATGTTTTTAAAGTACCTGAAATGGAGAAGAACATTTGTTCCAAATGGTTGCATCTCTGCATCAGAAATCCSCAATGAAATAGCACAAAACAAGTTGTTCATGCAAGGAAGGGATAAAAGTGGACGCCTGATAACTGTTGTGTTTGGTGGCAGACATTACCACAACAAAATAGGAGGTCTGGAAGAGTTCAAGCGTACGTTCTTAAAACTTAAACCACATATGTTCTTTGATCTGTCYTGCATATGTTTCTAAATCAGTTGTGACTGCATCACAGGTTTTGTCGTCTTCACACTAGAAAAAATATCTTCAAGGTACATCATCTTGATTCACAAGTTCTCTTTCAATTGGAATTCGCGTTTGGTTCACGGAATATTTTTGGAAAGAATGGAATTGTTAAAAAGGAATTTAACTTTGAAGGAATTGGAATGAAAATGCCGCCACGTTTGACCACCTATTTGGTTGACAAACATTTGAATGGAATCTGTTAAAGAAATTGGAATATGTCTGTTTGGTTACAGAATGTAACTTTGGAATTAGAATCTGTCTGTTTGGTTCACAAAATGTAGCTTTGAAATTGGAATGAAATATTGGTAAATGACCAAAATGCCTTTTCTTGAAAATTTTAATTTTTTTAAAACTAAAAATATTTTAATAAAATAATTATTTAATACGTAAAACAAGATAAAATAAACAACCCAAATATAACCATAAGTCAAACGACGTTACTAAATCAAAGATGGTCGGCGGTGGTTCAGATCGGTGGTGATCCGCAATGGTTCAGATGGTGGTGGTCGGCAATGGTTCAGATCGATGGTGGTTCGCGGTGGTTCAGATCGGTGGTTGTTCAAATCGGCGGTGACGGCGATGGTTCAGATCGGTGGTAGTCGCCAGTGGCTGGCAGTGGTTCAGATAGGTGGTGGTCCATGGTGCTTCAGGTGGCGGTGGTCGGATGTGGTTCAAATCGGGGATGGATCAGATTGGTGGTTGTTCAGATCGGTGATGGCCGATGGTGGTTCAGGTCAGCGGTGGCCAACGGTGATTCAGATCGGTAGTAGTTGGTGGTGATTTAGGTTGGTTGTAGTTGGCGGTGGTTCAGATGGTGGTCCATGGTTGTTCAGATGGCGATAGTCGACAGTGGTTCAGATCGATGGTGGTCCATGGTGGTTCAGATGGCGGTGAACGACGGTGGTTCAGATCGGCGGTGGCCGACGGTCGTTCAGATCAGCGGTGGTTCAGAGCAGTGGTTCAGATCGGTGGTAGTTGGCGGTGATTCAGTTGTCGATGGTCGGCGATGGTTCAGATGGTGGTGGTCGTCGGTGATTCAGATCAACAGTGGACGAATGTGGTCGACGATGGTCATATTGGATTTTATGAGATTAGGGTATATTGGGTTAAGGGCATATTTGAAATTATGAAAATAGAGAATTCCATTTCATCAAAATAACATGTATTTGCTAAGGAATATTAAATTCYTTTATTTRTGGAATTTGTAAGATTTTGAAGATTCCTTTCGTGAAAAAAAATGAACCAAACGAGGGAATGGAATTCAACATTCCAATTCCAACAGATTCCTTAAGAATCTGCAAACCAAACGCCCTCATGAAAAAAGTTAAACAATACTCTCTCCATCCCAAAATAAGGGGTCGTTTGGTTGATTTTTCATTGAACTGTATGAATAAAGTTGTTTGTGTAGATTAATCTGTCTGTATAGATTGGGAATGTTTTCTCAAGAAGCATGTTTTTTAAATAGGAAGGACAGGTTTGGAAAAAACTTGGTTTTATGCATAAAGCTCCCCCTAGAAGCTTTGAATAAGTCATTTTCTATATCATTAAACCACTACCAAACAGTCATGTTTAGCACCGAATAAGTTGTGAGTCCCATCAAACTCATTTAACTGCTAAAAAGGAGGCCCTAAATATCTACTTTCAAATTCTACCCTTATAATGAGATGGAGAAATTAATTACTCCCTTTATTATTAAGGGTAAAATTGTCCATCATTAATTTACAAGTGTAATAATTATACATTTCTAAAACTCTATGTCTTTTCGTTCTAGACATTTATTTTGGGATGGAGAGACTAGGGAGTACTTTCTAGGCTTATTTGAAAGAAATTTACTTGATAACCAATATCTGAAAATTGATTATCAGGATGCCTCCAGGCCAGGAAAAGTTTGTGGCTATCGCAGATATTCAGGGATGGGGATATTCAAACAGTGATATGCGTGGATATCTTGCCTCGCTCTCTATTTTGCAGGTTCGCAAGCATCTCACTCTGTTTGCATGCATGCAGGATAAGAATACCAAATTCATGTGTATTTTTGCGTAGTCTTTATTTCCATATATTTTTATAGTTGCATCATGATGGCCTAGAATGGAATGATGGTAATTGTAACATCCTAGGCTAACCATACCAGATACTGTCAGTTTTGTCCACACTTGGAATCACGGTTTAACGCGTCGGGTAGAGGAGGTATTCAGTCCCTTATAAGACAACCTTTGTTCCCCTCCCCAACCGATGTGGGATCTTACAGTCCACCTTCCTTGGGAGCCCA
This sequence comes from Cynara cardunculus var. scolymus, assembly GCF_001531365.2. Taxonomy (NCBI): domain Eukaryota; kingdom Viridiplantae; phylum Streptophyta; class Magnoliopsida; order Asterales; family Asteraceae; genus Cynara; species Cynara cardunculus. Next base: position 17,802,997 of record NC_037531.1, on the reverse strand, counting down.
ATGTCCTCGTTGGTTCCCGGCTCTGATACCATCTGTAACATCCCCGGCTAACCGTACTAGATACTGTCAGTTTTGTCCACAACTGGGACTTGCGGTTTTAAAACGCATCTCGAAGAGGAGGTATCAAGTCCCTTATAAGGCAACATTTGTTCCCCTCCCCAACCGATGTGAGATCTTACAGTATTGGCATAAGTTAGTTTCTGATGTAGAACATTGATGTTTTCACAGGATTATTATCCGGAAAGACTTGGAAAAATGTTTGTTGTGCATGTTCCTTACATATTTATGGCAGCATGGAAGATGGTGTATCCTTTTATTGATGAAAAAACAAAGAAAAAGGTAAGCTTGTCTGCATCTCAAAGCAGTAGCTTGTTATCACTGTCATACATGTGAAAATTAGTGGCCACCAAGATCAAGCACACAAACCAAACGGCCATTGGCCCTGCGGTACTTGGTAACTCCACCTTCTTGGAGGTCAGGGGTTCAAGTCTCACCAAATGTGAGAAAGTGTGTATGAGTTTAATTCTTTCCATATATAAATATTGTATACATAAAAATCAAGATTGATTGAATTTAGCTTTTACCTTGCAGATCGTATTTGTTGAAAATAAGCAGCTGAGATCTACACTTCTGAAAGACATTGACGAGAGCCAACTTCCAGAAATTTATGGAGGCAAATTGAAATTGGTACCCATCCAAGATAGCTAGTTTAGTCAACAGTGCACTCATTCCATTTATCTCTTCATCTTGTTCTTCCTCCTAAGATCATTATATACCGGATATGGTTGCAAGTACCTGTTGTTTGTAATGTGAAATGCTATGAAAATGGTTGGATTCAGAAAACTATAAATTTTGCAGGCAATATCATGTAATCATGAAGAATAACCATGAGATATCAACATAAACCCCATCTAAAATAATAAGAATATGTCCTGTACCAGAAAAGGAACCTCTTACCTTCGTAAAAGTCCAAGTCTCATTAGTCTCCTCTTCATGATGCAGATGCATCCTACTTTGAGAAGTCCTTTATCACATGGCATGTTTTTTGTTTAAGCATACACAATTGCAGATTTAAGCCCGTAAGAAGCTTACAAACGTGAGCAGTACTGCAGCTGTGTAGATTAACTGAATAACAACACATAATATCCACCATCAAGATGAACTCCCTTAAGCAACACAATAGCGATACTTGATGACGAACTTAGAGATTTTGGAAAAATGTGTCTTCTCTTCGAGTTAAATTTTCATTATATAGTTAACATACAAGCTGATTGGTAGTCTAACATACAGAAAAATACAGAATTTTAGCCTATAAAACAGCTTATATGTATATATCCAAATCTAGGAAAAGAAACTATTTACAAAATATTGACGATAAAAGCATATATTCTTGGCTTGATTTGTTATAAAATCTGGTGCTCACTTGATCTGTTGCAGCATAAAACCTGGTGACTTCTAATAATCAACTAATATCTTTGACAATTGAGCCAATTAAGTTGTTGGTTCTTCATAGAAACCTTAAAACAATTTGGATTTTAACAATATGTGCTTTTTAATATCGTCAGGCTGTCTCAGGTGCAGCCCCACTTACCCAACAACAAACCATACTCGCTTTTTGCACGTTGCTTGGAGAAGCCAAATCCGGATATTTCAATGTTGAGTATCAGAAAAACTCTGGAACCTCCCATCTCCCCTGCATAACATCAATTTAGTGAAGTTTACAACTTACTAAAAGCTCACCAGCTACCAGCCTGATAAGCTACCAGTAATCTCCACAAGAACACAGACCATCTTCAAACCGATGAAAGCGGATTCGGTCCCTCACAATGATTACCCTTTTCAATACTTTAGAAACCAATTTCATCCAAGAGTGACAGTCAAGACAGGTCCGCAGATTCTTTGAAACCTGGATTTCAGATCCAGGACTTGATTTTAGAATGCCATAGGCCAATGCCAACTTTTCACTGTGATAAGTCAGATTTTCCTCCTTTTCCTCCTCAGATATATCCATTAAAACCAAGTCTGTAACAGAAACAAACCCTTCCTCTCTGATACGACCCATCAATGCTTCAAGCACCATGTAAATTGATTCCGTTTCAGAATGTGATCTGTCTCCGGCTTTAAATTGGTGAATAGCTCCACCAAATTCAATCCAACTCCTTCCCCTACTCTTTTTAACTCCCTTCTTTTTCATCATATGCCTGACTTTTGCAGCAGCATCCCATTTACTTACAGAGCAATAAGTGTTAGATAGTAAGACGTAATCTCCACTATCAAGATGTGATAATTTTGAAAGTGCAACTTCTCCCAACTCAGGATTTCTATGTGTTCTACAAGCGCTAAGAAATGCTTTCCATATAACAACATCAGGGTCTATTGGCATCCCCTTGATTACTTCATAAGCTTCTTCTAGGAGCCCAGCTCGACCAAAGAGATCGACCATTGATCCATAATGTTCAAGTTGCGGCTTAATCAGATATTTCCTACTCATTAGATCAAAATACTCCCGCCCGTGTTGAGTCAAGCCACAATGACTACATGCAGTTAAGAGTCCAACAAAAGTAACTGAATCAGGTAAAATATTATCAGCTTCCATCTCTGAGAAAGTTGCGACAGCGTCCATAGCAAGACCATGCATTGCTAGCCCATTAATCATGGAATTCCAAACAGAAACGTCATCGTGTTTCACGCTTCTAAAAATCGCTTTTGCTGTTCCAATTTTTCCACATTTCGAGTACATGTGTATGAGTGCAGAACTCAAAATAAAGTTGAGTTCGACCCTTCTTTCAGTTAACAAACCATGTATCCACTTAGCTAGATCCAGAGCTCCAACACGAGCACATGCAGTGATAATGGATGAAAATGTAAATTTATCTGGCTCCACATTGGAACTCAACATCTTTCTGAAAAACCCAAATGCCTCCTGAAAGCGTGCATTTCTAACAAAACCTCCTATCATTGTGTTCCAGGACACCAGATCTCGTTTGGGCATCTTTCGGAACATCCTCTTGGCAAAGTCAATGTCTCCCATCTTTATAAAACTTGCAATGATCAAATTGAAAGAAACCACGTTGAAATTCCAATAAGGAACGTCATGAAGTAATTGACGAGCAAAACTATGATTAAAAGACATATATGCTCTAACCAGCAGTGATGTGAGAGATGGGCTTGCTTCGTAACCAAGTTTAATGATTATTGCATGTGTTCCGATAACAGCTGTTGAGTTTCTTGAAAATTTGTACTCTTCCAAAGAATGCACCAGCAATTTGTGGTCTGAAAATGTTGTCCCATAAAAGCAGGATCGTTTTAAACCACAATAAGATAAAACCAGCAATCCAGTGTCTAAAACCATTACCATTAACTGAAAATGAAAATGTGTCTTTTCAACAAGGCATTAGGTCATTATAGTACTACATGAAATCAATAATAATCAAATAAAAGAAGCTCAAGACCTATAACGATCTCAAGCAGAAGTTAATAAACAACGTTAACACCAAAGAAACTCCATGTGCCGGTCCAACACTTCTATTACTCCCAAAATAGAGTGCACTTTATAGATCATAAGGACTAATTTATGAATCCAAATGGATTTTAATCTAACACCAGCATTAGTATGCCAAAGGTAGACGCCATGACTATCCAATGAAAATAAAGAAAGAAAAGTATCAGCAGACCTGCGACTGTGCGTCGAAATACGTTGTATGAGAGTAAATCCTAAGGAAAGTGCTCGCAATCCATCACATAAATATATGCAGTTACAAATCAATGAAGTTAAATTTGTCTCGGTGAGTCTATGAGAGAAGGAAAGGCGGATAACCTGAAGGTTTTTTAGAAGGAAATTCGATAATGGATGCTGAGTGGTTCGAACGCCATGGCCAGACACAGATACGCTTCTTCGGCCAAAAAATCCGTTTAATAATCTCGCTCCTCATTATCTCTGATGGATAGAGTATGACTTCCGGTAGAAAACACCGGCAGGTCGGCTAAATCGGTGACACTAGGACTGTAGGGGTTCGTCCGCCATTGATGGAATCATGAACACGGAATGTTGAAGATGAAACTTTTGGGCTTTCAGTAAAAAAGCCCAATTAAGTATATTTGAATTAAATGATCAATGGATATGTATTCAGCTCAATATTATTTGCTGGCATAGATTTATTAATCTAAAACTAGTTTTTATGTATTGTGGTTTATTAGACAAACGAGTCGATCCTTCAACCGGTTATCCGGGTACTTAAATGTTTAAAACTTTACATGTTAAGTATCAAAATGGGAAATTAAAAGTACGTTATTCAAAATATAAATCAAGTTAAAATACGTTACTTTTTAATGTAATTTAGTTTTTATTAAATATTATTGGTTTAACAACTAATATTTAGCTAGTTTGTTAAACATAGTCTTCGACATTTGATTGATACCATACTACGTATACTTAAGTTATACGCAAAGTCAAATGCTGCATTCATAGGCCATATGTTTGTTAGCAGCTTAATATGACTCATATAACTTATTCGGTCAGTTGTACATGACTATTTGGTAATGATTTGATGATACAGAAAGTGGCTAATTTCAGTAACCTACTAGAGGGAGTTTTATGTAGACGGTCAAGGTTTTTTTCTCCAAACCACTATGTCACTGTTAAAAAACACACTTCTTCCATTTAAGAAAAAATCATCCTCAATCTATACAGACATACAAATCCATACATACAGCTTTATTCATACATGACTTGTGAAAAACCAACAAAACAACCTCTTTTTTTATTAACCTGAATATCCAACCCGCTACGCGAGCGGACTAATCCCAAGGTGACCACCTATTTTGCGGATAGCCCGAAGTCATCGCATTTGAACCCCCGTGGCCACAAGGGGATTTTTATTTCTTATTGGATTTGAACCTAAAACCTCCAGATACTTTTGACCTTTGGAGCCAAGCTCAATCAATCAGGCACCACCTTTGTGGTTCGAAACAACTACTTAGTTGCGTATAATAGTTGCAAAGGAACTATTAGAGGCAACGCAAGTCGGAAAACGTTCTTGAAGTAGCCCTTCTTAATGCATATATGGTGTGTGTATTTTAACGAGCTTGTTGTATAACCCCTGAATGTTTTTAAAGCTTTCAGGCTCTGAGGATGTAATAACCCTTTTGATGTAGTATCGTTCATTGATTTTAAAGCTTTCTTTTTACGTATATGTTTTCTACTAGATTTATAAATTATTAAAATGGTGACATGTCTCCGATGGCACCACATTTGTGCTTGTTGCACGTTCTGGTGCATTTAGCGAAGATGTGAGCTCATCATTCCATGCAGGGGCGAACCTATTAAGCATCAGGTGGCGTTCCGTGCACTCGCTCTACTTATTAGCATAAGTAGGATCCTTTTATTGCACTATGAAACAACACCCGTTAAACTTTGAATGGTGTTATAGAAAATACATGAAACATCAACCAAAAAACTCATTCATCTAATTTTGAATATTTTACAGTTTCTCTCCTAATTTTATCCGCTTATGGAGAAAATTACTGCGACTCCAACAAATTTTTTATAATTTGTTTAATATAGAAAACCAAAAGACTAAATTATTTGCCTCGACATGGTAGGGAACCCGGCTCCCCGATTCGAACGAGGACGGAGATTCCCCTAAAACAGGTCATGGGGATCCTCGGTAGACTCAAACCGGGGTTGGGGCCGGGGCCGAAAATCCCCGGTAGACTCAAATTAACATATATTTTTTCATGGGTTTGACCGATGTTTGACAAATATTTGATCGGGGACAGTATGTTAATCCTCATACTCGCCAGGGATCCGGACGGAACTGGGGGGTGGTACTAAAAACCGAGACCGGGATTATAAAACCTGCTCCATCCCCACCGGTTGCCATGCCTAATTGTGGCCTCTCTTTTGGTATATATACATTATACGAAGTTAATGAAAATTGTACACAGCGGAAACACTACGTCATGCATAGTCACTGATATTTGGACCCAAAATCTCGTAACTCTACAATCACTATTGCTCTCTGCAATTGACGAGCCCTTTGTCCCTTCGGAGCTCTCATCATTCAGGTTATTTCGCCATTTTTCATCATCGTCTTATTGGTTCGGCTGATTACAATTTAGGGTTTTCGTATACGTTTGTATACATGCGCATGTAAGTTTTTGATTACTGATTTCTCCCTTTTGTGCCGCAATTGATTGTTGATTTTGAAATGATGATATTAGATAGGTTTATGCAAGTGTTTTTGGACTCCAATCGGTGGCCTTGGAAAGGAATTGAACCCAAATTAGTTCATAATTTGAACTGGATGACTTCCGATAACAATCCCAAACCCTTAATCCCATGCTGCCAAACTACATCTGGTTTTGTTGTTCTTGTGGGGGTTACTTTGAGTCTTTATGTTTGTTGATCATGTCAACTCAATGATGTTTTCAGCAAAAGTGTCATTGCTGATACAAGATTATATATAGACTTGGGATGACGTGAGACCCGTCTGTTTTTGTGAGACCTGAGACCAGCTTTTTACATTTGAAACTTCACAGCAAAATGCTGTGAAGGTAACCTTCACAGTGTTTTTGCTGTGAAGGTTCGACTTTTTTAAACCTTGACAGTGTTTTTGCTGTGAAGTTTTAAGTGTAAAAATGTGGTCTCACGGGTGTCACGAAAACAGCATGGTCTCACGTGAACCCAACCCTATAGATACATGTGTATATATATATAGTTGTTTGGTAGCATGTGATTAAGGGCTTGGGATTGTAATGGGAAGTCATCTAGTTCAAAGTATGAACTAATTTGGGAACCATTCAACTCCGTTATGTTTTCAGCAAAAGTTCATTGCTGATACAAGATTTATATATACACATGTGTGTGTACGTATATATATAGTGTTACAGGAAGATTTGCATAAGAATTCTGATAAATTGTTGATTCTTTTATATATTGACATTCCAAGAAGATGTTTGTTAAGTTTTTGTTTTTATATTTTACATGCATTTCTTTCAATATAGATATCTAGAATGCCATTAGTTTATGTAAATATATTGTCTGCAGATTGTTCTTATCTCTTCATGGATTGTGGAACATTATAGCTTATTAACATAGGAAGTATTGTTTACCTTTCTTTTGATTTGAGGGATGTTTTGAATTTTGAATTTTGCATTACAGCAGTTTTTCTCATGGCCAAAAGTAGTGGCAAAAAGATCAGAAATGAAGTGCAAGATATAGGCAGATCTTCTGCCAAGAAGTATTTTAGGAAGTTGAAGAAGAATAAATCTATGGATGCCGTTTATTCTGTAGAAAACCGTGCCCTGACTCCTGTCGTTGATGCCCAGAAAATGGAGGAATTTTCCGGTTTTATATTCATGTGTAATGGGAAGACAAAACCCGAGTGTTATGTAAATCGTGTTTTCGGGCTTCCCTCTGGTAAAAGGGAAGTTGTAGAGAAGATCAAACCAGGTATGAAGCTTTTTCTGTTTGATTTTGATGTGAAGCTTCTCTATGGTGTGTATGAGGCATCCTCCAATGGCGCGATGAACTTGGAACCCGCTGCTTTTGGAGAAAGATTTCCAGCACAGGTAAACCTTATGCTGTCTTTGATTTTGTTCACACACGTGTGTGTGTATATATATATATATATATATATGTATATACATAAGAGGGAGAGAGAGAGAGAGAGAGAGAGAGAGAGAGGGAGTTTCAGATACAAACCATAGTTTCAGATACAAACCATTGGTTTCTTACAAACCAATCTTAACTGTCCATCTAGCCTACTGAATATCTGGTTTCATAAATATTTCGGTTGTTTCTTAATCTAAAACAACTATCATAATGAATGAACTCTATCATCTTCCATAAATATCTCAATTATTTCCTAACATAAGTAATGATCATGGTTTGTATGGTATATAAGAATTTCGTTGTTTGTATTTTAAGCCTCCTATATATATATATATATATATATATATATATATATATATATATATATATATAGGAAAAAGATCAAATGAGAACCATAAATATTTTATGAACCATGAGATGTGTATATGCATCAACGTAGTGATGCATATATACTTGCATATCTAGTATATATGCATTGATGAATATACTCATTGACAGAATACATATTCTGATACTGTATATGCATCAATGCATGTACTGGTTCTCATCGTTCTCAAATAGTAAAATCAAATCAAACTAATCGAGTAAATCCCACGCTAAATAGAGTCTGGGGGAGGGTAGGATGTATGCAACCTTTCGTCTACCCCAAGAAGTAAAGAATGAAGACCCTCGACTAACGAAAAAGTCTTGCGAAAAGTAGGACTAACAATAGCAATAAAAGAAGTTTTGACGAGTTAAAAAAAAGCCGACAACAAGACAATAGTTTGCATCATGTTCATCAGGGCATGGATATTATTAGCGAAAAATTGTAATGCTCTTTTGTAAAACTTATTTTTACTGCTTTAATTCATCTCAGGTGAGATTCAGAATTTACAAGGATTGTCTTCCACTGCACTTAAATTCGTTCAGAACTGCTATTAAAGACAATTATCATGGCTCTAAGTTTGCACCAGAACTTAATGGTCAGCAGGTAAAGTCGATTTTTTCGCTTGTTAGTTGATCGGGTTTATCTTGTTTTGCAGTTTTAGTTGTAGATTTGTAATAATTTTGATATCTAAATGCAGGCTATTTGCATTTTGTGACAAAGTTTGCACATTTTTTGCAATCTTTCTTTCATTTTGCCAAATTGCGTTTATAAAACGTCAGCAATTGTATATAATTCAGGTCTTTTGTTGTTTTATATCCAGTTGTATTTTCTTAAAAGAAATACCAACTACTCCCTCCGCCCGAAAAAAGATTGTGGTGGGGATCACGGGCGGATTCAGTAATAGCCTAGGGGTGCACCTTGCCCTATCGTCCTGACACAATGGGAATTTTTTTTGGGGTTTTCGAGGTGAACCCTTTTCAATTTTATGTGTGCTCAACTGACAAAAAGTAGTTGCAGCCTACTGGTAGTGTCATACTGCTTGCAAGTTCGAATCCTTTTGGCTCTTTCTTAATTTTTTGGTAACAACAACAGAAAAGAAGCAAAAAGACACTTGGGTGTTGCAAAACCACCCATATGTCATTTATAATTCAATCTTACTTATTATAATTAATTTTTATATTATTTTACTCCCTTCGTCCCAGAATAAGTGTCCACGATCGAAATGACATACAGTTTTAAACATGCATAATTATTACAGTTTTTAGTTAACCAAATGACAACTTTACCCTTAATTTAATTTCTCTCGCTTCACAACGCATAAATATTTGTGTATTAGTTAAGGGTATATTCGAGAATTTAGTTATCTATTTTTCAAATTGGACACTTATTTTGGGACAAACATAAATAGAAATGTGGATAGTTATGTTGAGACGGAGGCAATAATTATTTTGTGCACCCGTTCATAATTTTTTTGGGTCCGAGCCTCTGGTGGGAATATCATAAAAATCTTATATTAGTTCTTATCGTTTAAATGCAGGTGAGAGACCTTCTATCATTGTTTCGGCCGATCGTTGCACCATCACCTGCTTCAGTACTCCCTTATGGTGCACTCCAACTGCAGATGCCGCCTACAGCAATTAACGTACAGCTAAATTCCTCGTTAACCCCACATTTACAGAATTCGTATCGACCTCATCTGGCTGGACTAATGCATAGTCTTCCGGCCCAACAAGTCATTGGGTCTCAACCCGTTCCTCAAAACATGTTAAATCCTCATTTACATCATCTCCATCCAGCTCCTGGTAATCCGTATCAATGTCCAGAGACTCGACAGGCATACTTCCTTAATGATCTTCCACAGACTATGCAAGAACCATATCCAAGGTATGGAATTCGGTCTTGCGGTACTATGCATTTATGTACATTTTGTAGATTTCTTTTCCCTTTTTAGGGACCATTTACCAAAAGCTTACCTCGTAAGCGTTTATTGGTCACTTATCTTACCGAGGTCAGCATGGCAAGGACCGAAAATCTTCCCCGGTAGGAGGCATGGCAACAACCGAGGCTCTTACCCAAATTAGCGCTTACAAGGTAAGAGACACTTACAAACAATCCATTTTAATGGCCGAGAAAGTTACTCGACAAGGTAAGAGAGGGTGTCGCCTCTTACCTGATAAGCGCTTACCCGATAAGCATTTAGTGTGCGGCCCCTTAGTCTGAGCTTTAGGTTGTTTGAGTGTAAAATGCAACAAAGTTTGGTTTAGTTACAACTTACAGGAGAAAAAGACGAGAAACTTGACATCCACGTCATCAGATGTTACAAGATTAGCAGATTACCGGTCAAAATGGGTACAAAATAGAAATTTTGAAACTTTGCTACAATACTAAATAGTAACCAAGACAAATTTTGATGCATTTTGCCTTTTTTTCATTAAGTTTAAGCTAAAATATGTACTTGCAATATTTCGGCATACAGTTTGAGTCGTCTATATTTGGAAACAAAGGTTTACGGCTTTGGTAAATAATTGAAAAAGATAGAGCAAAAAGAAAGGAGAAAGGTGACCAAAAGAGTTATAGGTCTCACTAGTTTGAGTCATTTATTTGACCTCTTTAGGGAAAAACCGTGTATAAAGCTTTCATCTTAACCCTGGTGCACTGGGGTCACAATTCTTTATAGGGAGGGATTACCTTTTTTTTGGTAACCATGGGTGTCCTGGATTTGCTTAATCCCATGGGGGCCTCTGAAGATGACATCCAGGAAAATCCCCGTTGGCTAGGGTTATATATTTTCATGAGGGTATTTTTGTCATTTTAGGAATATTGGTTGGAACGGAATTCAATTCTGTGTCTTTTCTGAAGGAATGCTGAAATCCATGGTTGAGGGAATGTTAGGAACTAAATTCCATTTCATGGGGTAAACCAAACATCCGGATGGAATTTGGTCAACGGAATTGATTATTCCAATTCCATGACGAACCAAACGCCTCCTAAAAGCATCCACAACGGTGGATTTTTTCGTTGGAGCTTTTTCCAAAAAAAGTGGGACCCACAAGCAAGAATGTGATTTTTGTTGTCGAATAAACAAGCTTAGGGGCAAAAAGCTCAATTGTGGATGCTCTAAGGAGACTTGAGCTGGCGACCTATGAACAGAAGCCCCATGGCCTAGTCTTTATTTGCCATTTGAGCTGACTGTCAAAGTTATGATTGCCGTATTCGGCTTTTTTCTCCAGGGTAGAGGATTACTAGTTTATGTCTTGTTGACGATATTGAATTCATGTATCCCAAAGACACGACATGCCATGGTGCTCGGCGGGGTTTTGCTCATTTCTCGTCGTTTTTAAAATTTTAGAATTACGATATGATTCAAGCTGGTTCTTTCACAGGTATACGACAACGCCTAGGGTGTATCCTCATGGTGAACCGGTTGGGTTGGAGGTTGGATATGATGGTTCAGCCGTAAGAACACAAAGAGAACCTCTTCCAAACCATGTCGGTTACCACAACTTTCAATCTATGCTGACTGCTGCTCATGATCATTCACATGTGAATGCTCCACCTTGCTACAGTGTCCCAGATTCTTCACATGTGCATACCCCACCGTGTTACAGTGGCCCAACGTATCGCCCTCCGCAGCCACCACCATCTGGAGGACCTCAAATGGTGGAGGGAAGCACGTCCTTCTCATCCTATTACTCTCGTTTACTGCACCCATCAAACGTTGACGGATCGCAAAAGATTGACGAATTCAGAACGTATTGATGGGATCGAGTTGCGGGTTGTGATGATGGTTAGATAGAATCGTCGTTAATAGTTATGATGCTAGTTTGCAATTGAATCTTCAAGTAATGCATGACAATTTGAAGAATCATCGCGGGTTTCAAAGGTAACCCGGTTAATATTTTGTGAGTAGAAGCTACGTAATCCCGTTTTGGGATGGTTGATCCGAAGGAGATTTTGTAGTCGTTAGCAGATTTCGATTTTCATGAACGATTAACATCGTGTGTGGATTCTATATTAAGGCGTAGTTTCTTAAACCAAAAACTAAATGAAATCAAACATGCCCGGTATATTCTATCTGGCGAGATATACAGACTTAACCTATACGTTGCAGAGTAGAACAACTATTTCCGTAAAAACCATTGATAATGAAGAGAAATACATAAATGCTAAAAATGGTAGAACTTAATGGTCAGCAGGTAAAGTCAATAAAGATGACACATGACATATGTTTAAATTATAACATAAAGTTAAGGTCTTGTTTAAAAACTCTTATAAACCTTTTATGTCTGATTCGTTAAAAGATAGAATCATTTGGACTGTCTGTTTTTGTCCAATTTTTTAGAGACACTTATGTCTTATTGTCCTATTATCTGATAAGAGGTAAACTAACTTTTTATTTGCCTCTTATTGTTCTTCAAACCCTCAACAACGACGTTTATCAATCGATTCTTACCAAATCAGTCATCATTTCTTTCAATTGATGTACTTTAATAGGATTTAAATGTGTTAAATACCATTAGTGACATGTTTTCGTTTAAATAAATGTTAATTATATAATTTAGATGTAAATTTTGTAATAGGATGAATAAATATGTGAAGTTGTATTAATTTATCTATAAATTCAACAATATAATTTTTTCATGGGTAAAATAGACAATTTAAACATATTCAAACGTTTACAAAAATAAACAGTCTTATTGATTCAGATTTCAGACTTCAGCAACACCTCTTATAAGTAAAAAGTGAAATAAGACTTAAGATTTCAACACCTCTTAAAAAACAAACATCACCTAAATCTTTTTTTATCAATCAAAATTTCAATTTTGCTAAAAAAAATTATATGACAACAGGACAATAAAAGTATCTTTAACAGATTCTTTAAAATGGAGAAAATGCAGATTTTAAGCAAGTATTTATCGTGCAATTCTTAATTCAATCCGACTTCATTCTGATGCATGCCGTTATTGATAACAACACGATGAAACTTAACAAAAAATTTAAACGTATTTTTTCTTGATCGAATCACTTAAATTTTATCATATATTACTGAAAAGATGAACCGAAAACAACAAACTACATACATAGACCCATACGATGGCACATGCCACTGCTTCATAGTACTGTTAAAAAGAAAAAACATATGTTTTTGAATTGTGTCACTGTATTGTTTTATTGGGTGCCACCATACAGTGTTTGAAACTGAAGCTTTGACTTTCCAAAGGTAAAGTTGGTAAATGTTGCTCACTTTGTACGAAAACCATAGGTTCGTGTCCCATCAATGCCCATTTTTTGAGTTTTCAGCTTAACTTTTTGGTGAATTTTATATATTTTAAAAAAAATTATGACCTGGACTCAAACACGAGTTTAGGGGTTTTTCCAGTGCGGTTTAGTGCAATTTGGGGCCGAACCATAAACTGCACTGCATATGTTGTTTGAGCATTTTTCCCAAACCGCATGCAAAATGTGGTGCCGTGCTGTGTGGTTAATGCAGTTTGTACTTTGTACCTGTCGATCTTTATGTCTACAATCCAATAATTATAAATTGCATAATTAAAAAAAATATAAAATATGCGATGCAGTGTGGTGTGAACCTCGGTGTCGGTTTGATAACTCAAAACCACAAACCACACCGCATAGTGCAGTTTGGTAAAAATGCAAACCGCAAACCGCACAACAAATGTTCTAAACCGCGCTTTGCGGTGGGATATGGGTGGTTTGTACGGTTTGGATGAACACCTCTACATGAGTCCTTTCTGTGTAAGGATAAAGAACCAACTAACCAATTTACACTGATACCGTAAAATATTTCAACACGTTTGTTTTTACAGTGAAAACGTAGCACGACCCAAAAAAAATCCTGAGTCCACCTCTACCGTAAAGTAGTCAAGATTTTCTTTTGACTTTTTGACCTTTTACCTTTGAAAACCAGAGTCTAGAGCCATCTTTAAGAAAAGGATTGGAGTGTGATAGCCATGGACCATGGTCTATTTTCAAAGCCGAGTGGCGCACCATTCGTAGCCAGTGGTCCATTACAAACCAACGTAGACCAATCATATAGAGTCCCACTGTGCCAGTGGTTCACACTACTTTTGGGCCTACCACTGTTCATTTTTTTCTAGGGCCCATTTTGACATTTTGACTCTTATTTTCAAAATTACCTTTTCTTAATTATTTCCGCAATTAAAATATTTTAATTTTTATTATAAGGTCAAAAAGTCAAGGTTTAGCGTTGTCGGTTACACGGTATCGTGTTTATTTTTGTTAACTGTAAGCAGAGACGAATCCAGGGATTTTTTTCAAACGGTTGGCACCATTTGACTATAAGGAAAAAAATATACGAAACCTTTTTCAAAATGTGACATCATTTGACTAAGAAGATGACACTAAACAGGATTCAAACTTGGATTTAGGGTGGAATAAAAGCCTTGTGAACCAACTCTACCAAATAAAACTTGTTTTCATTGTCGTCTCAAAATACATATTGTAGCACACCACAAATTAATACGGTTGCACCTTTCACGACCTAATTTTTTTTACTCTTCGACAGARGAATAATACAATGGCACGTGCCACCGTATGCTCCACACCAGGTCTGTCCCTGACTATGAGTGTTTGTGCCAGCATGTGTTAATCACAGGGGCTCTGGAGAACGGACAAGAAAATACCTAGTGGAAAACAATGTATTGTTTTTAACTGTGATTGTCCGAACCAGCTTGTATGCATCTCGACTAATTCTGGTGGTTCTAAGAAACTAGCAAGAAAATTCTCAGTAGCTTTGCAAGACTCGAACAGGTGATCTCTAAGAAGAAACCCTAAAAACAATGTATTTTTGTACTTCAGTTGTTGTATTATCTCACAACTTAGATGATTAAGAGGTTGTTTGTTTACCTCTTAATAGTTCCATTAAGAGGCAATCTATGAATTGTTAAGAGATGAATCTTGTTTGTCAACAAAAGTTTGTCTCTTAATGGTTCTAAAACCCTCTGAATTGTTTTGTAAAATGGGCCTCCTTTAACCATTCAGCGCCTTAATATCATTGTAAATGATTACCAAATAATTATATTTCATTTTACACTATATCATGAAAGTCTCTTAATCATTATGCACCAGACCGTTCAGCAACTGACAAATAACCCCTAAACCAGTTGTGATAACTATGTTCTAACAAACTGGACGCAAAGTATAGTATTTTGCTATTTTTGGTATTTAAAAAATATATTTTCCAGAATGAAAATTGGCTTAAAACATGCTATTATTGTTCTTGTTTTAACCCTTTATACTATAAACACACAAAAGTCTTTATTGGCACGACCTACAACGCTGTGAAAAATATTGATAACATCAGCAAATCAAACCGAAAACTAGTATATTGACGATGACTGGTCGATTTTCATTTGGTTTTTTATATAATCATTAATGTGATTCTGATAAATTTTTCAAAAATATGCAGAATCACAATAAACAGTTAGAATGTCTACATACTCTTAGACAAGTTTCTATAATTCAAACATACCCGAGTCAAATAATCAGCAGTGTTTATTGGGTCAAAGTCGAACTCGATAAAATCTAGCGGAAAAAATGGACCAATCTAAATCGGTCCATATTTGTTTTTATAACTTGTTATCATTATGACGAAATGAAAAACAAAATATTTGGGTGAAAAGTTGATTACGTGTAACCTTAACCGGCCTCACACGGAACCCGCCTCCAAGGACCAATGGCGAAGAGAATTTTTTTGGTTCACTCAGCGGCTAAGATTAGCAGGAGGGGAGGATCGAACTGGAGGTGATCATTTGCGGGTCGAGGATTGGGTCGGGTCTAACTTGTTTTTTTTTTGTCCAACGAGCCTAATATTGTAAACCCAAATCTTTTTTTTCGGACTTGACAACTTGTCACTGCTCACCCTATAAACGATCCAGGCTTGCCCACGGGCTAACGGGCCTAAAAAGTGTAACTCTTAGGGGGCGTTTGGTTCGTAGAATGGAATTCGATAGAATTGGAATTCATCAAATGAATTTGACTTTGAGGGAATGGAATGGAATCTGATGGAATTTGACCATGCCTTGTGATTGCCTTTGGTTGCATGGAATTGGAATGAAATTCTTAACGGAATTGGAATTTTTTTTGTTTGGTTCACGGAATTCAACTTTAGAATCGAAATTAAATATCAACAAATGACTTTTTATGATTTTTTTWAAAAAATTAAAATTACCATTAAACCAAATTACATTATTAACATCAGATAAAATTTGAAATTGTTCACTTATATTACTAATATCTGAAATTTGGATGAGGGCTAAGGAATTCGTAGGAAAGGAATTTGAAATCCTTGGTGCATCAAGTGAAATCGTGAAATCGGTGACCGAATGAATTTGTAGGAATTGAAAGGATTCATTCACTTATAATTTGTGAACCAAACATCATATTTGGAATTTGGTCAAAAGATTGGACATTCCAATTCCTTTCAATTCCACCAAATTCCCGTGATCCAAACAACCCCTTAGTTAACAAATGTGGAACCAATAGGTAAAGGAAAAACACTGTTGTAATTATAATTTAAAGCAACTACTGACTCTATACATTGTTGATCGATTAGAATTTTTAACATAAGGATGCTAAAAAAGATAATGTAGAACATTTTGAGTTCTCAAGAGTCAAGAAAAACCAAAGAGTCCTAACTCTCATCCTATAACTTTAATGATATAATTTTAAAATATACTACTATAATTTTAATTAACGGTAAAAAAAATAATCATAAAACATAAAAGAGCTGGGCAGGCCTGACCATATTTATTTTTACATTGTTCATGTCCGCCTGTTAATTTTAACGAACAAACCCGGACCCGATTTTCTCGATAATGGTCGTTCAAACATGTATTTCTAGCGGGCCGGATGGGCCAGGTCTAACGGGTAGTCCCGCTCATGAACAACTCTATATTGAACCCAAACCTTATATTGTATTCAAGTAAAGTAGCATTTTCTTTTTGTCAACTGAGTTACACATGATAAGCAATTGAATATAATGTTTTATTAAAACATTATTTGAGTAAAATATTTATTTTAATTTATAAAATGAAATGGTGATGAAGAAAAAGCCGGTTGAAGGGTATACCAACTTAAATATTTAATTAATTAATTGGCCGGTTTTTAAGTAATTAAACAATTAAATTTCCATATTTTATTTAATTATTATTATTATTTTATTTTATTAGTATAATATCATTAAATGATGGTCAAATACCCTTCCCCAAATATCTTATCCGTATTTTATTTTTTTAATATCTAAAATAAAAATTCCCTTTTTCATAATAATTACAAACATTTGACGTGTACGTAATAACATATATAGCTTGCATATATATTTTTTTAAAAATATTTGACTATTTTTTTTAAATATTTAAAATATTTTTTAATATAAATAAAACAACTAAAAGAAATATTAGTATTAAGGGGCCGTTTACTAGACGATTATCCGGTAAGTGCTTATTGGGTAATTTTTCTTACCGAATGAATATGTCAAAGATCAAAAATCTTACTTGGTAAGAGCGATGATATAGATGAAGAGTTTTATTCGGTAAGTGATGATGATGACTYTTACCCGAGTAARTGMTTACCGGWTAAATTGTTGCATACGATACCATTTTGATGTAATACAATCTTATCTCGTAAAATAAATTACAGTGTTGACTCCTAAAGGTAAACACTTACCGGGTAGGCGGGTAAGCATTTAGGTAAACWGCCCCCAAGAAAGTGTTTGATTAAAAGCATTAACAATCACTAATGCAGTTGAAAGTAAAAGGAACAATTTGGTTTTATATAATATAATGATTTCATTTTTTATAAGCATAATATTTTTTTACTGGTTCTTTATTGAATGTGACTTTGAATGTGACTTTGAATCTATCCATTTTTGAACGTGATAAGGTTTCAATCAAAGTGAGAAATAAACAACCCCTAATTTATTTTAATATTAGAAAAAACATATAAATAGATATATATATATATATATACAGGCCCGTTTCTGACATTTTTTAGGCCTTGGGCGAACATAAAAACAGGGGCCCCACTGCAAGAAACAAGGCTTTTAGCAACGACTTTTGTTGTCGCTAAAAGTCCGTTTATCATTAGAAAGAGTATATAACAACATGTCATCGCTATAACTTGTGACACATGTCATCGCTAAAAGGCATATCGTCAAAGCTCACTTTTNCGTAAAATAAATTACAGTGTTGACTCCTAAAGGTAAACACTTACCGGGTAGGCGGGTAAGCATTTAGGTAAACAGCCCCCAAGAAAGTGTTTGATTAAAAGTATTAACAATCACTAATGCAATTGAAAGTAAAAAGAACAATTTGGTTTTATATAATATAATGATTTCATTTTTTACAAGCATAATATTTTTTTACTGGTTCTTTATTGAATGTGACTTTGAATGTGACTTTGAATCTATCCATTTTTGAACGTGATAAAGTTTCAATCAAAGTGAGGAATAAACAACCCCTGATTGATTTTAATATTAGAAAAAAACATATAAATTGATATATATATATATATATATATATATATATATTTCATTTTGTTGGTGATTTTAGTATTATTAATTATTTTGATGCAATTATGAATTACCTCAGATTAATTAGATGACAAGTGAGTTAAGAGGCATGGATGCATAGTCTTAAACGTTCTCTTTATCATCTTAGATCCCCAAAAAACGATGGTCAAGGGGGTTGCGCCCCTTGCAGTCCTAGGGGCAATGCCCCTTGTGTTGGTCACGCGTAATGTTGGAATCCTATTTGAGTTGATTATGTAACTTAGTAATATTGAGACTAAGGGGTCATTTATCAAGCWCTTACTCATGTAAACGTTTATCAAGTGACATTACCTTTTTTTTTTGTAAGGGTGTCCGGGCCAAAGCCCGACTAATCCCCGGCAAATTTGGAGGCTAAACATGGCCCCACTTAAATGTTGTCAACACTCCCCTCCCAGGGCTCGAACTTGGGTTCATGACTATGACATGCTCAAGCCTTTACCACTAGGCTGGAAGGTCTTTGACAAAGTGACATTACCTTATCGGATGAATATGATAAGAATCAAGAATATTACCTGGTAAGAGCGAAACAAAGACTAAGAGTCTTACCGGGTAAGTGAAGGCGATGACTTTTACCATGGTCAGTGCTTACCGAGTAAATTGTTGACTAAAATCTTACCTGGTAAGTAAATGATAATGTTGAATTTTACCAGTAAGTACTTATCAGGTAAGTGTTCGGTAAACAGGCTCCAAAGTAACATTATAAGTTTTTGGTTAAGAAGGCTTATGAATCCCAACTTAGAGCTTATGAGCCTTTTGCTCAAAGCTTCCAAGCCTTCTAACTTAGAGTTTATGAATTAGTTATTGATCTGATTCAATTTTATTCATAAGKTGTTATAACTACTCTGCAGTTACATAGTACTCGTCTAATCGATTGTAGCTGTTGTTTTCTCATGTAAATATGTAGAACGTGAAATATGGGTGAATTTTGGAAACTCTAGTTCACCATTGACCCCTTTTGTGTGTGTGTGTGTGTGTATATATATATATATATATATATATTTTAAGCTAAAAAACTCAGTATAGTTACTTATTTTAGAGACGTATGGTTACTGATATTCAAAACTTTTATTTTGTTTAAACATAAATTTTAGACTTTATAATAAGAAATTTTATATTAATACTTTATTTTCGGTTTATRTTTAAATTTTGCATCCCATTAACTCAGACAGATGTAAGATGGACCTATTAAGCCTCAAGCCGGGTCTCGTGCACCTGCTCAACTTATTTACGTAATAGAATTGTTTGTGAGTTACGAAATGTGTATCCGTTAAACTTTGTGCTCGTGAATATCAGAAAATACAACGATTATCAACCAAAAAACCGAAAAAAGTCTCTCGAAATCAACCAAAAAGATTTAAAAAAATCCGTTGATACAGTGGAATTCCACCAAAGACACATGAGACAACTTTACGAGACTTTGATCCACCTTAACAGTACATCGACCTAACAAAAATGCTTTGATGGCACATTTTCTATATAGAATAGATAGAGATAGAGATGGAAGTGAAAGTAGGTGAAGGATGGGCACATGATGAAGTTATGGGATGGTGATATGGTTTCTAAGACAACCCATAACATCACATAACTACATAACACAAATGGAACCACATATTCCTTCTTTTTTATTTTTATTCTCCTTTTCTTCAATAAATATTTAATTATTTCCAGCCTAGTGGTAAAGGCTTGGGCATGGCATAGTCATGAACCCGAGTTCGAGCCTTGTGAGGGGAGTGTTGGCGACATTTAAGTGAGACCATGTTTAGCCTCCAAATTTGTCGGGGATTAGTCGGGCTTTAGCCCGGACACCCTTACAAATATATATATATATATATATATATATAATTATTTATTCCTTTTATATTATTATTATTTTTATCAAAAAAATATATATAATTTTTAATTATTTTTCAAGAATATGAAAAAATGGGAATGAAAATGACAAGGAATGAATTTCCATTCACCGCAGTTTAACGTGGAATCAAAATTTGGGCTTATAAGGGAATGGGTCTATTATATTACATAAGACAACTTCTTTTATTTTCATTCTCATTGATTACTGTCTAATACCTCTAACCAAACACTTAAACACTTATAAATTGAATGTTTGATARTAAAAAATATTTGGCTTATATTTCAATGTAGACATAATTACATATATACAATGGCAAAGCTAGACAAAAATCTTTATACCCTTTGGGGAATTTGGTTTGATGAAATGGTTTTAAGGTGTCGTTTACCAAACGCTTACCCGGGTAAGTGTTTATCAAGTCATTTTATTTTACCAGATGAATATGACAATGACTAAAAATCTTATCCGGTAAGAGCGAAGGCAAGAATCGATAGTTTTACCCGGTAAGTGAGCACGAGGACTCTTACCATGGTTAGCGCTTACCGGGATAAATTGTTGCATACGATGTGTTTTAGTGAATAAAATCTTACTGATAAGTAAGCGATAGTGTTAATTTTACCAGTAAGTGTTTACCGGGTAAGTATTTAGGTAAATAGTCCTTAAGTGATATGGATTTAGTGTAGTACTTATAATCTTTGTTGTGTTTGGTTTGTAGGAATTGATTGGTTGCATGGGTTGTACAAATGTAATGTATTATATAGGGTTGGGTTCACGTGAGACCAAGGGTTTTTCGTGAGACCCGTAAGACCAATTCTCAACCTTTGGATTAGATCTACAATCTGACAATCTTAACATTCATAAATGCCACGAGACTTCTCAATAATCACAAAATTGYCACCGTRCAACTTTAGACCATTAGATCATTAGCTTATAAAGTTGATCAATGAACATAAATTGGTCTTACGGGTCTCATGATAAACTTTTGGTCTCACGTGAACCCAACTCTCTCTCTCTATATATATATATATATATATATATATAWAAGTAAGTAAAAGGTTTGGGATTAAAAGCATCTCAATCTCAACCACTACTCYATCAAACTATAAAAGGAAGCAAACACATGGAAAATGTGACAAATGTGCCTCAAATCAAAACAATCATTTTCTTTTCTTTTTAACTAATTCATTGGGGGGTTTGCTAATGCCACCCAACATGACATCTCTCTCAGATGCAATTTTCGGGTATGGGTAGGGAATCCGAGTTCATTTAAGGTGCGTTTGGTATACAGACATGATATAATATGACATGACAGAACAAGACATGACAGAACAGAACATGACAGTTGTTCAGCGTTTGGTTAGACATGACAGGACTGGACATAATTTGTTAAAATGACCAATTTACCCCCAATGAGATGTTTAGTATTTTTTTTAGGTAAATAATCAATATAAATGTTAACAAATACGGTGTGCAAAGTATAACTTACATCRAATCACTACTACTTGCAAAAATACATTTGCAAAAATATATTTGCAAAAATACRTGATTTCATAATCAACTAATGATATATGAAAACAATTAAAATGACACCAAATAAAAATTTTATGTGGTTTTCTATTTTTATTTTTATCTCTTTTCTAACATTATTTTTTATTATTAATATATAATTAATTACATAAATTAATAAAAATATAGAAACCGCATAAAAATAATATTTTGAGGACGGTAAAATGAAAGTTTAAGAAACATAAAATACAATAAATAAAATTTAAAGAATGAATAAAATGTAAAAAAAAGACATATTTGATATTTTAGAAGAGAATTAAGTTTTAATTTGAGATTATATTGGTAAAATAAAGTCTGTTCCACCTTGTTCCACCCTGTTCCATGGGGTAGGGATGGAACAGGCCTGTTCCACTTTGTTCCACTATGTCATGTCTGTTCCACATAAACTTCATGTCAAACATGGGACAGAGATCTTTGTCATGTTTTGTACTGTCCATGTCCAGTATACCAAACGCACCCTTAGTAAATCTACACCATTTTCTTTTATAAGTTTGGGTTAGTGGAAAACACTAAATAAATAAAAAATAAAAAAAAATACGAAAAATTATATCAAAAGTATATATTAATATGGATGTCAAATTAATGATAAAAATATGTGTTGTTTTTTTGGTATAATCTGTTTCATTCAATCTTTGTTTATATTTTGTCTTGTTTAGAAGTGTGTCTCAGGATATGCTCAGGCTAATTGCAGTGAATTATGATTGTGAGACATTAACGCTGATAAACTCAGTTGTCACAATTGTTGCAAACGCYTGAAATTAAACCAGGACAGGTGGGATATTCCATCACAAGGGTGGTGCCTGATTGGTTTGAGCTTGACTCCAAATGTCAAAAATATCAAGAGGTCCCCAGGTTAAAATCCAAGGAGRAATAAAAATCTCATTGTGGCCACGGAGGTTCAAATGCGGTGACTCCGAGCTATCTGCAAAGCAGATGGTCTCCCTGGAATTAGTCGGCTTGCATAGCAGGTTGGATATCCAGGTTAATCAAAAAAAAAAAACAATAATGGGGTGAGTTTTTTAATTTAAAAAAATTGTTGTAACCGCACATTTGATCACATCCATTATTATAATTAATCCAACGGTARATGAGGATATTTTCCAGTTTTCATTTATTTAACRTTTTCCTCTGAATCGCACTYTGTGCATTCTAATTTCCACCTGTTTTCTTCATATTCAACGTATAATCATTTCATCTATAAAAATGACGAGTAAAGTTTACCTCAATATCATATTTTCACAGATAACTTGCAAATGAATCTATAAAGTTATGGGTTCGGACGTTCGGTTCTATTCAATGCTACTTATGGGTGACATCGATCTTTTATAAAAAATAATTTTTGTACGTCTTAAACATATACGATAATATACTCATAGCTTATTGACTTATGTGATAAGCGTTTATATATCCAGTTAATAATTGAACTTTCAGTAATTTTGCATCTACCAGTAATATTCTACAGAAAGACCAACTAAAAAGAGCTGACAATGAAGGTTAACAGTGAAGAATATTGGAATAATTAGTTTAAGGAAGAAGATCTTAAGAGAAGATAAATGACTATGTTCATGTTATATGCCTTTGTTTTGGACAAGCATCTGATAATATAACCTGTACTGAAATTTTGTGGGTTTTTTCGTTGAAWTAAATTAAGATAAATAGAAGATCTGTATAGTAAGTGTATGTTTATCATCTACCAGATTAGATTAGAAGGGATAGAAAAAAAAAACAAGGAGTTACGGTAAAGGATCATACGAGTCTGTCAATTTTCAAATGGAAATTTGTTAGGCCAAACCTTTTTCAGGAGGTTAAAATATATTTAGGAAAATTAGAAGGGTACTCGCGTAATGCAGCGAGATACATCTTGATTTTAGTGTTCCGTTTTATATTTTTGGCTCTATCGATGTTATAATGTTATTTTATGTGGTTTTGAGAAAAATAAAATGTTTTTATTTTTGAACGAAATATAAATTTGAAAATATTATAAGAGTTTGAAAAAATAATAATGGATATTAGTATCAAATTAACTATTTAAAAGTTCTCGATTTGTGTAATTTTTATAATTCAATTTTTTATTATAAATTAATTGAAGTTTAAAAACGAACTAATTTATTTTTGGTTTAATAAAATAATTTTATTAAGATAATAATTAAGTATTCTGTTAGAACTCAATGATTATCTTAATTATATTTTAGATTTTTTATATTTAAAATATGTTTATCATGTATTTGATTATGTTTATTTGTAACTAGTTACACGAATTCAAACATGAAGCTTTAATAAGATGTACTCATACACATTCTACTTGTAATCTTGAATTTTAAATAATATGCATCAATAAAAGTATTTTATGCATAAAAAATTATTTCTAAAAGTTTTTATCAAATGTTTTATAATATGGTATAGATATATGACTTTCAATGCATGATAGACAAACAACTATAGTAACACTGCTTAATGTACCAGGGGCTTTTATTGAAAACTTTATGGTCTACTATTAAGATTTGCTTGATTTTGGTCTCAGTTGCTAACACTGATAATTTATATCAATCATTAGAATTTTGTACTGTCTTATGAAAAATCTAGTTGAAAAGTTTATATTTGTTTGTATCTTGAATACAGTGATAAAGAAAAAAGTCCAATATACCTGTTCTCTCCCTTTTATGGGTTCTTGAATTTGTGAAAATATGCTTTTGTATATCAGTTTTGAGAATATTTTGACTGGTATAACAAGTATGCAATTCTTTTTTATATAGAAAATGATCAGATTATTGACATTTTACTTAAACATCTCATTTATATTTTATACCAATTAAGATCCAAAATTGAATTACGATGAATATGTGTTCATCTTGACGTTATGCACATATTGAATTTTCAATTCTATCGTTGCACGCATGTCATGATCCCAGATGTATTATTAAATTTTCATGTTTCCTGAGGCACATTTCCCGGTAGTCATGGCAACGGGGCAGGGATAGGGCAGGTTTTGTAATCCCTAGCCCTGGTTTTTAGTAATTGCCCCTGGCCCCGATCCCTGGGGAGTACGGGGATTAACATTCCGCCCCCGGTTTGAGTCTACCGGGGATTCCCCGCTAAAACAAGTCCCCGGGTTGGTGTATGTTACTCAAACCGGGTTGGGGACGGGGATCCCTGATAGACTCAAACTAATGGATATTCTTCATGGGGTTTGACATGGGACGAGATGTTAATCCTCGTAACCACCAAGGATGGTGGATGTTACTCAAACCGGGTTGGGGACGGGGATCCCTGATAGACTCAAACTAATGGATATTCTTCATGGGGCCGGGTTTGGGGATTACAAAACCTGCCCCATCCCCGCCCCCTTGCCATGCCTATTTAGATATATATGGCATAAAAACATAAAAACTAACAAATGCATATATATATATATATATATATATGAAGTCAGTTTGATTTGGTATCAAAAATCACAAACCGAACGAAAACAACTTCGTTTGAAATTTTTTGTAAGTCATTACCAAACTACAATACCGAAAACCCAGTTCAGTTTTTCAATTTCTAGTTTCGCACTTCAAATCTATACCCACATTACATCCATCCCATCGCTTGGTAATTTTTGCATTTTCAAGTTATTTTACGGTTTTCTTCTTAAATTAATCCTTACCAAGGGATCGGTCCGCACAAGACACGTGCCCATTATAAATACAGTTTCAGTCAGATGAAAATTAAAAGAGACAAAGATCAAATTGAATACCAGAAACAAAACAGATATACGTTTTTTTTAGTATTTTCAAATAAATAAAATTTAAAATTCGTGATATTGACTTTTCACTCTAATTTTGGACCACAAAAGTATGTCGAGATGAAATGAATGTTTTAGGATCTTTATCGTCTTTGACTAAAGTTTGAGTTTGAATTTGTTTATGATTTTCAACTTATAGACTAAGTCAAATTTAATTTGAATATTTCATTTTAGAAACGTGTTAACTGCTCGGTTTTTTATATTCGCAGAATATTCTAAGTGTACATTTTATATCAGATATAATGTAAATAAATAAAAATTAAACTGAATTTGATATTTATTATTCGTGATTTCTAAGACGATGTAAAATACATTGATCAAATAGCAGTCAACTTCACTTTTTAGTCAATTTTGAAATCGAATTCCCATTTTAGTTAGAGTTTACGTAAATGTCTTACGTATTTACATAAATCGTATTTTCAAACTAAAATAAACCTTTAGGGGGCGTTTATCAAATGCTTACTTGGGTAAACGTTTATTAAGTTACCATTACCTTATCGGATGAATATGGCAAGGGTCAAGAAATTTGACCCAGTAAGAGTGAGGCAAAGACCGAGAGTCTTACTCGGTAAGTGAAGGCAACGACTCTTACCACGGTCAGCTTTTACCGGGTAATTTTTTGTATATAAAGTCATTTTTGTTGATTAAAATCTTACCCAATATGTAAATGATAGTGTTGAATTTTACCGCTAAATGTTTATCGGAAAAGTGTTTGATAATAGAAGAAAATTATTGTATAGGTATGCATTTAATTGTAAAAAAATATTGAAGTTATCAAAAATAGTAGGTAAGGATCGTGAAAACATGATGACGAATGGTTGTACGACACGTGGAGAGAAGTGATTCGTATGTGTTTAAAGGAAGGTGTTTGTTGTGAGGTTGTTACAAACACAATCATGCCAATTGGGTAGAAATAATAAATTGGATTTAAATCCCGTTTTGAAGTCCGTAAGTGATGGTTCACCTCAGCACGTGATAACAAACGAGCCTGCTGACGTGGGTCTCCACTGAACGTGACAGAACGACCAATATTTATTTTCTAATCCAGTCCTTTAACTTTCACTAATTTCCACTTTTATCCCTTTTGTTTCATTATTAGTACTTATAATGCATGAAAATTAATATTTTTTTTCTTATTGATCTCGATCCTGTTTTCTGGCTCGTATAACGATTAGCTATATATCGTAGTTTGATCCTTAGGAGCCGTTTACCAAATAGGTAAGTGTTTATCAAGTCACATTATCTTACCGAATGAATATGATAAGGACCAAAAATCTTACCCGGTAAGTGAGGACGACGACTCTTACCACGATAAGCATTTACCAAGTAATTGTTGCATACAATGTCAATTTGGTGGACTAAATCATAACCGGTAAGTAAATCATAGTGTTAAATTTTACCGGTAAATGATTACCGGGTAAGTATTCGGTAAACATCCTCTTAGTTGCAGTGGCGCTTTTTTTTGAGTGGGGGCATCTCGATAGTTGATCTAATGTTTTCAAAATCGTCAGATATATTTTTAGCCGAATTCCACTTTTTGGTTGATTTCTAGTTTTTTTTTTTTTTTTTTTTTGCTTTTTTGGTTGGTTTTAAAAGATTTTCCAGTTTGTTAAAGATTTTCCAGTTTGTTAAACGATTTCGAGGTAACTTTTCCGGTTATTTTTGTTGATTTTCATTATATTATCTAATATTTCAAATCACCCGTCAAGGTTTGGCGGGTGCACCTTTTATATGTCAAAAAAAAATCTAGTTCCAAGGAGGATTAAAAATCCCCTTGTGGCCACGGAGGATCAAATGCGGTGACTTCGGGCTATCTGCAAAGCAGGTGGTCACCCTATGATTAGTCGACTCGCATAGCGGTTTGGATATCCAGGTTAATCCAAAAAAAATCTAGTTGCGAGAATAAGGGCTTGTTTGTTTTTTGAAAAAAACCATTTAATGCCTTCTTAAGTCTGAACCGGTCAGATGTTTTTTTTTCAGACCGTTTTTTTTAATATAAACAAGAGCTGAAAAGCTCTTAATTTGCTCTGAAAAAAAAGTGATAACATAATCACTTAAATCCTCTTAATCGCTCCCTCCAGACTCTCCCCTCCAGATTTAGTCCTCCAAATCTATCTCGCAAAACATTTGATCTCCAAATCAATCACGACCTAGATCGATCCACATATTCTCGTAAAATTATGACCCAGATAGATCCAAATCTATCAGATCCGAAACTTGACTGATTCAGATTTCAGACATAAAAACAAACAGTCTGACTGATTCAGATTTCAGACGTAAAAACAAACAGTCTGACTGATTCAGATTTCAGACTTCAGTACCACCTCTTAAAATTCAGAAGTGAAATCAGACTTCAGACTTCAAAACCTCTTAAAAAACAAACGCCACCTAAGTTGAGCAGATGCATGGGACCGGTTTTAGATATACACAGGTCTGCCTCTACTCAGTCGAGATTTTCTTGTCGCTACTTTTGACAATCGTTTTTCAAATTTGGTTTAAGTTTATCAGAAACAAAAAATATTATATAATTGCAAAACTATCAGTTTAACATCACTTTTTTAACAAGGTCGTGTTTGAGGATGTACCAATATGAGAATTTAAACGGGTCTCCTAATTCTTTTGTGGGGCACAACTATATATATATATATATATATATATATATATATATCATGTGTTTTAATTCAATCTCTTCAACTTTGTCCTTGTATTTTATCCCATATGACCAAAGTGTAATAGAATGATATGTGATCATGTAAATATGGATATCCATGTAAATATCCTTTGTCACAACATGTCTCATACATTTTTAGCTTGACTTCTATTTTTTTCAATTTTCACCGGGCCTGGGTGATTTTTTTTTTTTTTTTTGACTTAGCTCTTACGCAAGTTGATGAGATGTCACAGGTAAAATAGTGATATTTTAAAATGGGTAAATTGAATAAAAATGTAACGTATTTTAACTTGATTCCTATTTTTGGTAACGTACTTTCAAAACTTTCATTTTGGTATCTAGAGATGTAAAGTTTTAAACATTTTAAGTACTCGGGTAACCGGTTGAAAAATTAACCGATTATCATGCTGATGTGCACGAGTATTGTGGTATCCAAATCAGTATTATTTGCTGACATAGTTAGTGACATGATTTTTTTTAATCTAAAATTAGTCTTCAACCGGTTACCCGGTACTTAACTGTTTAAAATTTTACATCTTAGGTACCAAAATGAAAGTTTTGAAAATACATTACTCAAAATGGAATCAAGTTAAAATACTTTACTTTTTTCATGCGATTTGTCTTTTAGAAATCTCTACATATAAAGACTAAGAGATGAATTTGTTTCCTGAAAATGACTATTTCTATTAATTTTACAATAATATATATATATATATATATATATATATATATATATGCCTCTTATTTGAAACGAAAATTTTTTATTTTAAAATTTAAATCAATAGAACATCTTCAACAGCTTCTTCAAAATGAAAAATAAAATTGAGGATTTTGAACCAATATTTTGCTCCATGACCTTTCTCAAAACTTAGTATTCTCCAAATATGAAGAACACTTCAAAAGTGCTTACGATTCTAGGGGAGGACATGTTGTCTTTTCCGGTGCTTGCTTATGAGGTATGACAAGTAGGGTTCACAAAATGTGAACCACGAGGCCATGAGGTCCCCGCCATTAATTTTTTTTTTTTCAAAAGTGCTTACGATATGATTCCACCGGTATAAAACTTTGAAATAAATATTTAAATTAAAAAATAATATTGTAATTAATATTTAAATTTCTTTTTAAATATATGAATATTAACGTTTTTTATTTTAAATCTGTTGAAAATTCTTATATACAATTATTAAAAATATCTAAAAATTAATTTAAAAAATAATAATAAAAGATTAGTTGAAGATGCCAAGGGACGAGGGGACATGAAGAGGATGTAGGGGTATCCCGATTGGCTAAGATTGATTGCATAGCTTGTAGGGGACACACTTTGTGGGCCCTACATCCCAGATACATATCTGATCCTACATCTCACCCACCAGGTCACCACCGACGTTTGATGCTTCATGGTCTATGTCTACTACCATAGGATTGTCACACTCAATCAAATCCCCTCGTCTCCTATTCAACTCTCACCTTCCCAAATCCCACTTTCAAATATAAATTAATTTGTATTTATTTTTATTAGTTATAAATTTAGTAAATTACATATTTATTATTTAGTAAATTAATATAAAACAAATTGTATGGAAAATTAACTAACTTTAACTTGATTCAAAATTTAGGTAACGTATTTTTAAAACTTTCACTTTGGTAACTAAGATGTAAAGTTTAAACATTTAATTACTTGGGTAACCAGTTGAAACATTAATCAGTTATGTGAGAGTGATGAGATGAAGTTGGGTTGAATAGCAAATAATATTGAGTTGGATACTACATCACTCGTCACATCAGCATGGTAACTAATTAATGTTTCAACCGGTTACCCAGATACTTAAATGCTTAAAACTTTAAATCTTAGATACCAAAATGAAAATTTTGAAAGAACATTACCCAAAATATGAATGAAGTTAAAGTACATTATTTTTTCATAAAATTTGCCCTAACAAAAACACTATTTTACCTTTAATTATGAGAGACTAATTTTATTCATTCATTATTGAAATAGACTGATAAAATACACATTTATTTTTCATGGTGAATATTTTAATTTATGACAAAAACTAAAATAATAACGTAACATTTTGCCTTTACATAACGTTTTTTTGAACGGCTTTCCATTTCGTACCATCAACAGTAWATCAAAGTCAGCTCATTTAAACTTTAGCAGAACATCCATAAGTATGTTACCACATTTTTTAAGTGGTCAGTCAAAAAACAGGTACCTAAAAGTTACTAAAAGACATATACAGTCAAGAATTGGCAACCAATTAAACAATGCGATTCAAATAGAAATAAATAAACAAGAACAAAGACAGACATACTAAAAAAAGGCAAGACAGTATGAAATGAACTAAAAATACGCAAACAAATAACTCTGAAAAATGAAAGTTGTAATATTATTTCAAGTAGACCTTAAATAAGAGACCGGGTCATTTGGTTGGTTTATCATTAACTCAAGGACAGAACTAGCATGGTGCTACCAATGGCACGTGCCATCATATTATTCCTCTGTCAAAAGGTAAAAAACTTTAGCTTCGTGAAAGGTGCAACCTATGGGTGGCAATGGGTCATGTTGGGTTGGGTTCGGGTTCAACTCATTTATTACACAGGTTTCAAATCTTAATTCATTTGATTAAATGGGTTGAGATTTTTCAATCCAACCCAACATGTTACCTAAATTGGTTGACAACGAGTTGATTTGTTTACGATTTTCTTAACCTAACATGTTAAATAAGTGGGTTGAACCTGAGTTGACTCATTTAATTTTAAAATTTTAAATAAAAAAAGGACTAGACTATTTATTTATTTTTTGAATAAAACACAAATACAAACAAATTGTTCAAAGATTGAATAAAACACAACCACAACAAATATACTATTCAAAATAAACTGGGAAATTTTAAATTCTAAGTAACTCGACTTATACTTTCACTAACCCCAAGTTCACTCTCGAGAGGGCGAGAGACGGACAATAGACTTGACGAGTTGGATTGGACTTTGGAGGCGATAATGAAGTAATGGACTAAATGGTTTTCTTAAGGTTTTATGATGATTAAGAGTAATGGAGGTGATTAGAATTTAGGCTTTCATCTCAATACGGTAGTATTTTTAATTCAGAATAAAACAAAATTAAAATACTAGATATAATATCAAGAATAAATAAAATTATATAATATTTTAAAGGAAAAAGTACAATAAAAACCAATGGACTTTCTTGTTTGGAATGATTAAGTTCTTGGACTTTTTTGGGGAACAAATAAGTCCTTGAACATTCCAAAACATGTTAAATAAGTCATTGGACAATTTTTTGGAACAAATAAGTCCTTGGACATTCCAAAATATGTTAAATAAGTCCTTGGACAATTTTTGGAACAAATAAGTCCTTGGACATTCCAAAAAATGTTAAATAACTTCTTGGACAATTTTTGGAACAAATAAGTCATTGAACAATCCAAAACATGTTAAATAACTTCTTGAACTTTTATGAAACATGTTGGATACATTCTTATGACTTGTACAACTAGTTAAAGTGGCAAAATAGTGGGGGAAAAAATCCGGAAAAAACCCCAATGAACATTCATATTTTGAACGATAAAGTGGTAAAATAATGAAAAAATCCGGAAATATATTTTGTCAGTAACTTTTTAAACTAAAAAAAATAAAAAAAATTATAAAATATATTATTTTTAATTAAAATAAATTTCACCAGTAATCTTTTTAAATCTTTTTTTAATTTAAAAAATACATACATGATATATAT
>NC_037531.1:17743287-17770451 GCF_001531365.2 Cynara cardunculus var. scolymus | reverse complement strand
CCAAGGACTTATTTGTTTCAAAAATTATCCAAGGACTTATTTAACATATTT
Organism: Cynara cardunculus var. scolymus; assembly: GCF_001531365.2. NCBI lineage: Eukaryota > Viridiplantae > Streptophyta > Magnoliopsida > Asterales > Asteraceae > Cynara > Cynara cardunculus. The sequence goes on along the minus strand of NC_037531.1, from coordinate 17,770,400 downwards.
TGGAATGTCCAAAGACTTATTTGTTTAAAAAAATTGTCCAATGACTTATTTAACATGTTTTGGAATGTCCAAGGACTTATTTGTTCCAAAAAATTGTCCAATGACTTATTTAACATGTTTTGGAATGTCCAAGGACTTATTTGTTCCAAAAAAAAGTCTAAGGACTTAATCATTCCAAACAAGAAAGTCCATTGATTTTTATTGTATTTTTCCTTATTTTAAATGAGTTGGAACATATTGAAAACGGGTTGAAAACATATCAAAAAATCCAACTCAACCCATTTATTTAAATAAGTTAGACAGGTTGACCCATTTATTTAACTGGATTGAAATTTCTCAACCCAACCTGCTTATTATGGGTATGGTTGGGATTAGGTTAGCAGGTTGGGTCACCATTCCAGATATATAGAAGTCTTGTTGATTTGTTATTATTTCATTTGACTTATTTAGGATTTTCATATTTGTTTTAGAGAGTTCATAGTTTGGTTTCTCTGTAAAAAATCCTTTAAAAAAAGTTTTAATAAAATTATGTAAAATAAAAAATATGCATTATATTGATTTTAGTGTTCCTTATATATAAACTTTGATTTTAGCTTAAATAAAAAATTGATTTAATATATATATATATATATATATATATATATAGACTTGGGATCATGTGAAACCAATGGTTTTTTGTGAGACCCGTAAGACCAATTCTCAACCCTTTGATTAGATCTATATATATATAGGTTAAAGAAAGAAAAAACATATAGGTCAAAAATACCCCTACAAGTTTAAAGTTTAATGCTAAATTTTAACCATTATATCATTAGCTTATAAAGTTGATCAATGAACATAAATTGGTCTTACGGGTCTCACGAAAAACCCTTGATCTCACGTGAACCCAACCCTATATATATAAACTATAAGTTGCCTCTATATTTTTATACATATTATTGTATTAATTGTAATAGGTTTTTAAAGTCACATTTTTATATAAGATAACCAAACTTAACCACATTTAAAAATTTTACGAAGTATTCAACTTCGTTTTGCCAATATATTTTTTTTACCAATGTAACAAAACCAAACAACATTATAATTCATGAATTTGAGAATATTCAAATTATATAATGTCACTTCAACTCCGATTGTTGTTCCTTCATAATAATAAAAAAAAAAAAAACTATCACTCCAAAATTAGATGTCAAAAAATGGCTTATATAGTTATATTGATCTTTTAATTTTCAAAAGCATCGCATGTTTATTTTAGATATACTTAGCAATACTCTGTCAATGTACCATTTGTTCATCAACATGGGATTTCCAAAAACTAACCACAATGCAATATTTTAAAATACATCATTTTCAATATGTCATCTCAATATTTTAAAGTCGTCATTTTATATGAGATAAACAAACTTAACCACATTTCAATATTTAACAAATACTCAAATCTCATAATGACAACTCTACTCATTTGATACAACATCATGACTTATAACAAAAAAATCACCTTAATATATATATATATACACACACACACACACACACACACATTTCATTTCTTCTACTTTCTTTCTTCCCACCAATATGGGATAAACAACTTTAAACATATTTCAAAATTTGAGGAATACTCAAATCACATAGACCAAAGTTATTCTATTTGGTTTCTCTTTTGATATATATATATATATATATATATATATAGGGCCTATTCAAGGAGAACTGAGTTGTTTGTGGTAACTGTGAGAACCAATATTAACCACAAATCAATAGATAAATTAGGAAATTTATAAATTTGGTAATTTTAAATTAAAATCTTAATGTAAGGATATTTTTGGTATTTTAAAACTCTCCTCTCTCTTCTCTTCTCTCTCCGGCCACCGTTCTCCGTCTTCCGGTGATACAACTATGATACCACTGTGATATCTAAAAATATTGACCCCTGTTAAACAAAAGATACATTGTGATACCTAATCATATATAAGATGCATAGTGATACCACTGTGTTACATCTTCGATCGACCACACAAACGACATCAATGTGATACCCAAGCACATATATGATGCATTGTGATACCATTGTAGTATCACCGGAGAACGGTGGCCGGAGAGAAAAGAGGGGATGGAGGAAAGTTTTAAAATACCAAAAATATCCTTGCATTAATATTTTAATTCAAAATTGCCAAAATTATAAATTTCYTAATTTATCTATTRAKTTRTGGTTAATATTGGTTCTCACAGTTACCACAAACTAATTAGTTATCATTTGATTAGGCCCCTATATATATTAAAAATGTTGAGAAAAATGAGTAAATAACAAGTAAAAATAAAATATAAAAAAGGGTATTCTAGAATAACAATGTGTTTGCCATTATATGCATTTCCCTTTTAAATTACAACATTCTTTTGCTTATAGTAGTACATCACATATTTAATCAAACCAATATAATGGATTCCTATAAATACTCCTACATGGCCTTCATGAAATGTCATATATATTGCCCATCAATAAAGGATTGAGCTAAACACATAACACTCATTTCTTTAAATCTTCTTCTTAAATATAACTGATTAGAACCATAAATGTGGTGTCTGATTGGTTTGAACTTGGATTCCAAAGATCAAAAGTGCATGGAGGTCTCAGGTTTGAACCCAAAGAGGAATAAAAATTACTTGTGGCCACAGAGGTTCAAATGCAGTGACTCCAGGCTACCCGCGAAGCGGGTGGTTGCCCTGAGATTAGTCGGCTCACGTAACGAGTTGGATATTTAGGTTAATCAAAAAAAAATTATAACTGATTAGAAACATGTTTAAACTGATGACGATAGATGTTTTCATGTTTTATTTTTCTATAACTGTTCAAAACTAGTTCTGAGTGTAATTGATTAGAGATTAGATTAAAGCATCAATTTTGTTAAGAAAAGTTCACGGTCATCTGTTGGAATGTTGAAATTGAGTTTTTGAACAGGGTCTCCAAATTGTTAGGGTACAATTTTACTTGTGTTTAAGGTTTGGTTTATAGACAGACACATGGAGGCTTATCTTATTTTTTCAAAATCAAAAGTGGCTATTTAATAGGCATGGCAACGGGACAGGGACGAGGCGGGTTTTGTAATCTTTGGCCTCACCCCAGTTTTTAGTAACAGCCCCCCACCCCGGCTCTGGTCCCCGACAGGTACGGGGATTAACATCTCGTCCCCAGTCAAACCTCGTGAAAAATATCCGTTACTTTGAGTTTACCAGGGATCCCTGCCCCATGACCCGATTTGAGTTTACTAGAGATCCCCGGTCCCATGACCCGTTTTAGCAAAGAATCTTTGTCCCCGTTTTGGGTTGGGTGAGCCGGGTTCCCACCGAGTCGGGGTAAATCATCATCCTTACTATTTAATATCAAACTTTTCCGAGCAAAAAAAACGAATATTTAATATTCTTCTCACTCTGTCATTTTAAATATTTTAATTGTTTTAATTTATGAGATTTATAATATGACATGAACTTTTGTATTTTATTTTTTTATTATTCGTTTTAAACGATCTATAGTTTAGTGCGGTATAACAAGGCCTCCAAAAAAGTCGGTACTAACCCTATCGAAAACAATTATAAATATATCGATACGTGAACCAGTTATGCATATACAGTCTAGAAACTTTGCCTGTGTACAGTACCAATATCATTGTATCAAACGACTCAAGTAAAAAAACGTCATAATTGGTACGACCAGTCGACCATTTGACAATATTTTTTGAAGTTCCCTTGATTACGTAACTTGCAGAGAAATCTACGAATAAAGAGGTGTGAACAGAGTATAGTTCTGTTGATGCCATAAAGTTGTACGACTGTTATCTAATTCTTTTTACAGATAAAAAAATGTTGAAATCAAAACAGATAAGAACAAAAATAGATGCGAACAAAACTTCAATCTTTTTGAGAAATCGACGTAGATACGATAAGGTTTTACATATAAATCAGATGATTTTCCCCAAGGACAACGGTATGTCCGAATATCTTCGATGTGTTAGTTCGTAAAGAGACCATTTCACTGTCTTCCAGATATTTCATGAACATTCATATCAATTCCATTTTACTACGGTCTATTCAAAAAGATACCGAAGATCATATCCAAATGAAAATGTCTATTTTCATATATTAATATCAATATCTGCAATAGTTTAATATGTAAGGTTGGGTTCATGTGAGCAAGACTGTTTTCGTGAGACAACTTTTTATACACTTGAAACTTCACAACAAAATGTTTATGAAGGTAAAAAAATCTGAACCTTCACAGTGTTTTGCTGTGAAATTTCAAGTGTAAAAATGTTGTTTTACGTGTCTCACGAAAACAATCTTGTCTGACATGATCACGAGTCTTGATATGTATACATGATATAAAATTCAAGTTTAAAATTTCTAAACTCTTATAATTTTTTTTTGAATTATATGACAAATGTGAATAATTTGATCATAGTATTTGATATGATACAAAGTTAATAGAGTAAATTACAATTTTCGTCCCTGTGATTATTGAAAATTTTGGATTAAGTCCCCCGGACAAAATAGTTACACGTATGGTCACTATGGTTTCACTTTTGTTATGGATTTGGTCCCTCAACTTAACTCTACTAAAATTTGCTTCATTTAAGTCAGGGGTAATATTGTCATTTTCTTTTTTCCTTTAAAAACAAAAATAATAACGTATAATATATATCATATTCACAACTCATCTTTCCATCTCGTACTTCCCATCAGTCCACACCTTCCCCTAGATCTCCGATCTTTGTCGTCCTCCCCTAACCCCCTTCATCGTCTTCAACGGCTCAACATCACAATGGCAACCTCAAATGATTTTTGTGTACACGGACATATAATGACAAGCTAACTTGCCTCCTTCCACAGCAATTCTTCTCGGTTTGACCTCGCCACCACAATGGCGGCCTCCATCGAAGCAAATAGGGTTGTCGGACGATGGACATGTTATAGATATAATATTAGATATGTAACAAGTATAATTTTAAAGTAAAATAAATATGTAAAAAGACGATATCACCCATGACTTAATGGAGTGTCAGTTAGTGGAGTTACTACAAGGGACCTAATCCATAACAAAAGTAAAATCACAAGGACTATGTACGTAATTATTTTGTTTGGGGAACCCAATTCAAAAAATTTAATAACTACGGGGACGAAATTCATAATTTACTCAAGTAAAAAAAAATAAATGGTCATTTTGTTATAATGTTAGCAGGGATGGACCTACTATATGTTTGTGCAGACTCCTTTATACCTGCTCAACTTGTTTTCGCAAAAAAAAATAGGTATAAAAGGTGCATCATTTTAAACGTTGAGGGTGTTCAGTATTAGAAAATATAAGAAACGTCAACAAAAAACCGAAAAATCTCTTGAAATCATAACGACTGAATTCAAATAAAAACACAATAAAACGACTTTGCGGGCCATCAATCCTCTTTAAAGGTGCACCCACTCGATAAAAATCTAGTTATACCACTGATAGTGCGTATGCTATCCAGATATGAAAGAAAATAATAGGACAGAATGGAACAGAACAACTGTTCAACATTTAGGAAAATATATTTGAACATGACAGAACAAATAAAATGATAAGTATTCCTTAATGAGTTGTTTATATATATATTTTTACATTTTTATATCAAAATATATCATTAAAAAATTTCTTCAAACCAATTAAAATGACAACAAAATAAAAAGTTTATGTAGTTTTTAATCTTTATTTATACCTTTTTCTATATTTTTCTTTATTAATATTTAATAAATTTCGTAAATTAATCAAAATGTTGAAACCATATAAAAATAATACTTGTTTATAATAAAATGAAAGTTTAAACAATATAAAATTCGATAAATAAAACTTAAAGAATAACTTAACTGTAATGTGTAATGCGTATTTGATGTTTTAGAAAAAGAATTAAGTTTTATTTTAAAGTTATATCAGTAAAATATAAATCTGTTCTACATTATTCCATTGAGTGGTGGTGACACCTCTCTTTTAATTTGTTCCACATATAAAGTTATAGCAAACAAAAAACAGTGATCCATATTTTGTTCTATTATATATATTGTTTCAAACGCACCCTTATAAATGATATTAGTAGAAGTGTTATTTTTTATACATAATTAATAGTAATATTATTTTAATCAAATGTTGTTTGTTTACCTCTTAATAGTTCTATTAAGAAGCAGTATATGAATCGTTAAAAGATAAATCTTGTCTGACAAAAAAAATATGTCTCTTAGTGATTCTAAAACCTTTTGAATAATTTTGTATCATGGATCTCTCTTAACCATTCAGCTTCTATATTTTATTGTAAACAATTATATTTAAGATGTTTTGATTTATTTATTAATATAAAATTGAATTAAAAATAATAAGAATAAATGTTGAAAAAGGAAAAAGGCGATAGAGAAAGGTGGTAGTAATGCCGTCATTGGTTAGTACATGATAAGGTTACCGTACACCTCGTTTCATCCGATAAAAGCCTGTTGCTCCGGACAAAGATTCCTGCATTTCACGCTTTTACCACGCTTCAGGGCAAAAGTACCTTCCTTCCATCACGTGACTCTACCCCCTCACTGTCACGTGATTTCCCAAAAACTTCTTATTTTCATTTTCTTTAATATTGCATAAAATGAGACGAACTTGTGTTAAATTTTAACGTTAGGGACCTTTACCAAACGCTTATTTGGTTAAGTGTTTACCAAGTTATATTATYTAATTAGATGAATATGATAAGAACCAATAATCTTATCCAGTAAGAACGAAACAAAGAACAAGAGTCTTACTCGGTAAGTAAGGACGACGACTCTTACCAGTTGCATACGATGTCATTTTGGTGGACTAAAATCATAACCGGTAAATAAATGGTAGTATTAAATTTTACCGATAAATGTTTTGCTGGGTAGTATTCGGTAAACGTCCCCTTAGACTGTGTTTGCCCGTTTGACTTTTAATATTTTATTTTACAAAAAAGATATTGGATAGTTTTTAAGATATTGTAAGAAACAGTTTTGACGTATTGGTTGAAACTAACTTATAATAAACCATAAGGGTGGTGTCTGATTAGTTTGAGCTTGAGTTTCAAATGTTAAAATGGTATGGAAGTTTCAAATGTTAAAATGGTATGGAGGTTTCAAGTTCAAATCCAAGTAGGAATAAAAATTTCTTGTGGCCACAGAGGTTCAAATACGGTGACTCCAGACTACCCACAAAGCAGTTGGTTGCCCTGAAATTAGTCAGTTTGCATAGCGGGTTGGATATCCAGGTTAATTAAAAAAAACTTATAGGTGTATCATAACATTTTAACTCTTTAACATATCGATTGACGATGACCTAATCATATATGCTTGTAAAGAGAATTTCTAAACCATTCTTACTATCCCTCTTCTGACAAATCATTATTATAATCAGTTTCTACAATTCACTAACTAGATTAAGAGCATATCTGACAGATTTTCTAAAGAAAATACAGTTTTTCTAAAAAAAATACAGTTTTTATTCTATATATTGCATTTGCTCCATCAGATTCTCTATATTGTTATCAAAAATAGAGAAACATTGACAAAACTTTAAATACAAAGAGATCTTTAAAACCATCACAACAAGAAAGATAAATGAATTTTGTATTCGTTCCACCAATGAGATTGAATTAATTTATTGTAAAATTTTAAAAATATATTGGAATCATGAAATTATAATATATTTAAATAATAAAATCTTTAAAATAATAAATATAATTAGAATTAGATGTAATTTATTTTAGATATTTAACTTTTGATTTTTTATTTTAATAAATCATAAATAACATGTTGGAGATGTTGTAATATATAAGTAAATAACTTCATATGTTAATTTAAATATGTTTTTATTTTAAATTTATAAGAAAATAAATATGATAATATTATGCGAGGGTTGGGTTCAAGTGAGACCAACCTGTTTTCATAAGACCACTTTTTTATACTTGATACTTTACAGCAAACGTTGTGAAGATACAAAAACCGAACATTCACAGAAAAAAAAACATTATGAAGGTTACATTCACAGGATTTTGCTCTAAAGTTTCAAGTGTAAAAAAAAACCTCACAAAATATGAAGAGGGTGTGTGAATTTATTTGTTGTATTTGTCGTATATAAATATTATATACTTCAAATAAAAGATTCATATCCAAATACATTACAATTTAATGCAATTTGTCTTAAAAAGGAGTCAAATGGTTGTATGGGTTGTTCTTTACTCTATTTGGAGTCATCGTAATAGTCAGGTTTTTTCTTGCTGGACTAATATCCAAACCGACCGTCGTTATGCGGTCCAATTACTATCATTTCAATCGATCTGTCAGCGTGCAAAGGATTTCAAGATACCGTAGACGGATTGGTGTGGAGGCCAAAGCACGAAAGGGCTGGTGGTCGTTTCTTCGAGTTTGTTGGGTGCGATTAGTTTGTCTTCACATTATGGAGCTCGTGATGTTTCTTGTTGTTCGTTAGTTTTGGTTTTCCATCTGTAGTCTTTTCCGTTCTTGTTTTTCGGGTGGTTTTTTTTTTGTGGTTGACTTTCTATATCTTACGGAAATCTTTCCCTCTTCCTTTTTTCTTGTATTATGTATATTTCTTAAAATTTAGTTGTTTGTTAAACAAAAGAGTTAAATACAAATTTGGTCCCTATGGTTTACAAAAACTAACGACTAACGTCCCTCAAAGAATCTTTTAACGATCGATGTCCTTGTACTTTCCATTTTACAACAGATGGGGTCCTTGTTAGTAACATGGTTAAATAAAATGTGGTTAAGAAGGGTTAAATTCGTCCATTTATCTATTATAGTTTGCGTAAGTACAACTTATTAAAGCACTATGTTTGAATTCATGTAACTAACAACAGATAAACATAATCAAATAAAGATAAGCATCTCAATTGAAATATAAAAAACTAAAATATAATTAAGATAATTATCGAGTCATAACATAATACTTAATTATTGTTTTTATAAAAACTTGTATTATTAAACCAAAGATAAAATTACNNNNGTCAATTATTATCTACCATCTATATTTTATAAAATAGTATTCACTTTATTGTTGTATTCGACTTTTGCAGTAGTGTAATTATAATATTAATATTACATTGTAAAATTGATGTACAATTTTTGAATGTATTCAATAATACTAGTGTAAACTCTTTCTCATAGAATATTATTATTATTATTATTATTATTATAAAAATAACATATATATATATATATATTAATTAATAACTTGAGTTCTGCTATCCCCAAGTTGAAAAATAAGAAAAGTAAAATATTCATATGAATCATAGTAGTTTGAAAAATCTATTTAAATATAAACAACATTATTCGTATAGGTTTTTATGTACATATTTAAATAGATTTTCTTAAAAATCCATGTACGGACATTTCCTTTAACTTTTTATTTCTTATTTTATCATAATACTTAACTTCTTTATGTGAACTTCCTTTAGATATGGGGAGTGTTAATGGCACCCCTTAGTAGGGGTTTGATTGTTTGAAAGTTGTGCATCATTAAAATCTATAAACATCAAATCAATTTAATAATATATTTAATATTTAATTATCATTATTATTTAATATATATATATATATAACTTATATATATATATTCTCCACTTATATTTTATAGATATTGTATAATATTTATATAATATTTTTTTAATTTTTAATATATCTTCAAGTTTATATTTTATTCAAAAATAAAAAAATATTATTGCTTTTTTAAAATCATATAAAACCATTGTATAACATCGACATAAACAAATAATAAGACAAAATATTAAAATCAAGATGTATCTCGCTGTATTGTACGAATACCCTTCTAATAATTAATAATATATTTCAAATTTAAGAATATCTTGAGATTATTTTAATTTAAATATTTAAATTTAATATTGGAGCAATTACGGTTGGACATGCTTTTAATATAAATTAATTAAAAAAGACTTTGTATAACCTCTACCTTTCCCGTCATGCTCAGTCCATTAGTGACACGACCGTACTAACGACGTCAATTTATACACCAATGAAAGCATGCCAAGTATTAACGCCGTTAAACTTTTTTTGCCGTCAACTCCCAGACCACGATGTTGCTTTTTCCATGGTCACCGGATATGCGCGGTCGGAAAAGGGGGAGTCACTGCCGTTAGCCGGTTGAGTTCCCCATGATAAATCACCACTAAAATATTACACTTTACCTCCTTGTTCTTTTAAAGTATTCATTTATAGCCACTTAAAGTTTACATTATTGTATTTTACTTTTTTTTTCATGCAATTTATGAGGGTGTTTTTTTTTACTTTCGGTTCATACATACTAAAAGGGTATTCGCACAATATAGCGAGATAAATTTAATTTTAATGTTTAGTTTTTATTATTTGTCTTTATCGATATAATACAATTTTATGTATTTTTGAGAAAGCGATAACGTTTTTATTTTTTAATGAAATATAGATTTGAAAATAACATAAAAATTTTAAAAAATAAAATAAAATCGATATTAGTATCAAATTAACTATATAATAGTTCTCGTTTGTTTGGTGCAACTTCTTTAATTCAATTTTTTATTATAATTTAATTTAGGTCTATCAACAAATGATTTATTGTTAGTTTAATAATATAATTTTTATGAAAGATAATAATTAAACATTCGGTTAGAAATTCAATGATTATCTTAATTATATTTTATATTTTCTATATTTAAAGTAAATGTTTATATTGTATTTGATTATGTTTATCTGCAGTTAGTTACACGAATTTAAAAATGAAGCTTTAATAATTTGTACTTACGCAAAATCACTTGTAATTTTGAATTTTAAGTAATATGCATCAATAAACAGTACTTCATGCATAAAAATGGTTTATAAGAGTTTTTGTCAAATACTTTATAATATAATATAGATAATCAAATTTATTCGTAACTCAAATCAATTTTTATTTATATTTTGAAAATTGGATTTAAATTCAATGATTTGTTCTTAAAAGTTGACTCTTTTAACTAAACGATTGGTACAGTAGCGTATTAATTAGAACTGTCAGAAGAACTCAAGACTATTCACAACATTTTTCATGTTTCCAATTTATAGAAGTGTTTGGCTGATTCGAATATGACTGTACCTTTACAGATTCAAATTGATGATAAGTTGAACTACAAAAATAGAAATAGCTTTTTACTCCCTTGAATGTGAATTTTTATTTTAAGTTGTCTTAAAATAAATGTTTATTTCAAAAATTAGTTTCTATTTTTTTTATTATATAGTCTTAGTTATGAGGTGGAGAAAGTTTATCTCTCTATTTATTAAATGGTAAAAACGTCATTTAATTATTTAAATAGTGTAACAATAATGGATTAAAAGTATGTGTCATTTTCATCATAAAAAGTGTAACAATTAATGATTAAAAGTAATTTTACGTAAGTACAACTATTTTTAAATTTGTGTAACTAACTGCAGATAAACATAATCAATTACAGAATAAACATTAATTTTAAATATAAAATTTTTAAAATATGATTAAATAATTATTGAGTCATAACATAATGTTTTATCATTATCTTTATAAAAAATTATATTATTAAACCAAAAATAAATTACTTTATTATTAAATTTAAATTAAATTATAACAAAAAATTGAATTAAATAAGTTAGGTAAAAAAACGAGAACTATTAAATAGTTAATTTGATACTAATATTAATTTATTTATTTTTCTTATTTTATGCTATTTTCAAATTTATATTTCATTCAAAATTAAAAACATTTATGTTTTCTCAAAAACACATAAAATCGTATTACATCAATAGAGATAAATGATAAAAACTAAATATTAAAATCGAGATTTATCTCGCTGCTTTGCACGAGTACATTTATATTCTTTTATAATTTATGTCTCTATTTTAAAGAAAACCTTATTAAAAAAAAGACAAAGTGTAAAGAATTTAAAGCTTAACAATAAAAAGATACGCTGATATGAAATATACGAGATTTCTATTATGAAATAAATATCATACAAAAACATTACAATTTTCTTTTGATTAATCTGGATATCCAACCCGCTATATGAATCGACTAATCTCAGAACAACCACCTGCTTTGTGGGTAGCATAAAGTCATTGCATTTGAACCTCCGTGGCCACAAAAAGATTTTTATTCCTCATTAGATTTGAACTTGAGACCTTCAAGCACTTTTGACTTTTAGAACTCAAACTCATACCAATCAGACACCACGCTTATGGTTTACAATTTTTACTGTTTAAGAGAAAGGGATAATGATCGTTATCTTTGAAAATTATAATTAAAATAGCAAATTTTCCATTAAAAAATAATTGCGTAAGAATGTATAAGTATTGAAAAATTGGTTTATTTATATGAAAATATTTTAAATAGTTAAATATTACTTTCAAAATAGTTATTTTATACAAAATAATGACTAAAAATTAATTTTCTCTTTTTTATAAAAAACAATTTTTTATCTGTTATATAATCTGGAATATCTCTGATAGCTGTGTTATAAAATAGAAAAAGAGTAACAGAGAAATATCTGAATTTGGAAAAAAGGAGATAGAAAATATAGCAGACCTGTTAGAGATGCTTTTAAACAACTCAATTAATTCTATATAAAAAAAACTAAACACCATATGATGTTTATAAAATAAGGAGACGTTTCATTTACAAATCATCTAATTCTAACAAACTATATAAACCAATTTTCGCCGTCGATCTAGTCTGATAAATATATAATTCCATTTTGTTTTCTAATCTGAAGTCATGATCATAATAAATGAACCTTATCATACTCTCTCTCTCTCTCTCTCTCTCTATATATATATATATATATATATATATATATATATATATTAAGGATTGTTTGACAGTTGCTGAATGGTTTAGTGCAGAATGATTAAGAGACTCTCATGATATATTGCAAATGAAATATAATTGTTCGGTAATTGTTTACAACGGAATTATGGTGTTGAATGATTAAGGGAGATCCAAGATTCAAAATCATTCAGAGAGTTTTAGAATCATTAAGAGACAAATTTTTTTTTTGCCAAACAAGATTCACATCTTAACGATTCAGAGACCGTCTCTTTATGAAAATATTAAGAGGTAAACAAACATCCATCTTAATCATAATAAATAAATCATGAAATATCCATAAATACCTTTATAATATAATGTTTTATATAGTTTATTAGAATTAAATGGTTTGTTAGTAAAACAGACCCTATAACACTAATATTATGGGTTGGATTAACATGAGACACGATTTTTACGATTGAAACTTCACAATAAAATGTTGTGAAGGTAAAAAAAGACGAATCCTTACAACAAAAACATTGTGAGGTTACGTTCACAGTGTTTTACTGTGAAGTTTCAAGTGTAAAACATTGGAATAAACCCGGACCCCTCATTTATCATCATAAGCCACTTTAAACAAACCAATACTATAAAAAGCCGTACAAAATTTTTCATTCTTTTATGGTTTTTTCCTAAATTTTTGACCCAATATATATTATAATCAGACATTGGATCATGTAAGATCAGACTGTTTTCATGAGACTTGTAAGACCACTTAAATAACAGTAAGCATTCACAATAAAAACAATGTAAAGGTTTCTGAAGGTAAACCTTCACAATATTTTTGCTGTGAAGGTTCACTGTTTTTCATACCTTTGTAATAAATTGCTGTAAAATTTCAATATTATTTTGTAACCTCACCGATCTCACGAAAACAGATAGACTGGTCTCACATGAATTCAATTATAATCAAATGAATACATAAAAAAAAAAATACTAAATTAATTAATATTGGTCGGAAGAAGTGTTGATTTTTATGGGCAAAGAATTATAGCAAAAAGCCAAAATACGATATCGTTTTAGATTTGGTACACCACCCCGGGAGAAAACAAACCCGGTCCAATTAACCGGAAATACCCGGTCACTACTTATGATTTGGATCACCGGTTGAAATTACTGCAAACACCAGTTTTGACCTCCAACCAGTCGATCAATATCTTCTTTCCTCTTTACATTTTCCATAATTTAGAGAGAGAAATAATCCCTTTGATTGTTGATGTAGATGTTTCTCAAGCTCTGTGGTCTTCAATTTACCTCATTTCATCGCAACTTTTTGCTTCAATTTGGTGTTGATCTGCTGTGATTTCATGCTGGATTAGTTTTAGGGTTTTTGTTTGAGAATTATGGGGTTTTTTTGATCAGAGATCTGTGTTGAGAGTCGATTATTGTGTTGAAATGACATCTTCAGAGGTTTCAAGCAAAGGTAATAGTAGTATGAGAGGAGACAGGGACACGTTTTCTTTGTCTGGTTTTAGCGACAAAAATGACGCCGTGGGTGATTCTAGAACCGTTCCGGCGGTTTCCGGTGCAGGTAAAGTTTATTGAAGGAGTTTTTTTCATGGAGAAATTGAGGTTCGGGGTTTTATGTAAGGGGAATTAATCGGTTTTATCTGGTTGTTGTTTAGTTGATGCGGATGTGGCTCTTTATAAGGAGCTTTGGCGAGCTTGTGCTGGTCCGCTCGTTACGGTGCCTCGCGAAAATGAGCTTGTGTTTTACTTTCCTCAAGGACACATCGAACAGGTTTAAATTTGTATTAATTTGTGTATATTTAGGTATTTGTTATTTCTGAGCTGATTTGTGAAGCTGCTGTGTTAATTTTACCTCTATTTACCCCAAAATTATCTGGATTTGTGTGAATTGGGGTTCGAAAAGGTCACTGTTGATGAGTTGATTATAGTCCATTCGTAATTTGAAGGAGTTCTTGTCGATTATTTGTTTGTTAGGTTGAGGCGTCAACCCATCAGGTTCCGGAGCAACAGATGCCGGTATATGATCTTCCATCAAAGATCCTTTGCCGTGTTGTTAATGTGCAATTGAAGGTACAAATTTGAAGATATTTTATTGAATTTGATGTTTGTGGTAGAGGGGTTTTACCTCGATTGATGTTGGCTGTTTCGAGTAATTTTCGTGTGGTTGTGTTTGTAGGCTGAACAAGAGACAGACGAGGTGTTCGCTCAAATAACTTTGATGCCGGAACCTGATGTGAGTTTACCTTTACTGCCGATGAACCCGGTTGATATATTTGTAGTTAGTGGTTGATAGTTTATTTTCTTATGAAATTTTGTTTAACAACAGCAAGATGTAAATTCGGTTAAGAAGGAACCAGCACCGCCTGCCCAATCTAGATTTCATGTGCATTCTTTTTGCAAGACGTTGACTGCTTCTGATACGAGTACTCATGGTGGGTTTTCTGTTCTGAGACGACATGCTGACGAATGTCTTCCTCCGTTGGTTAGTAGCTTACTCTCTAAAGATCAACATTCTTTTGATTAGTAATTTGGAGTTTGTTGCTTAGGCCTGTATGGTCATCTGGTTGTGGCAGGACATGTCAAGGCAACCTCCAACACAGGAGCTGGTAGCGAAGGATTTGCATGGAAACGAATGGCGCTTCAGGCACATATTTCGGGGTAATTACTATATACATGCTGAATTTTGAAGCAACAGCTTCCCATAGAGTTTGGTTTTGTATAATTTTGATATCGGTTTTGTATAATTTTTATACACACACGGCGTATATAAATATGGTAGAATTGAACAAATGACATGCTAATTATGGAGCTCCATTCACAGTAAGAACATTAGAAAATCACAGATGGATTCGGATGGAACAAGACTGCATCTATGTTTTTCTTTATATTTGTGCAATTGGGATTCATTCACTTTATTAGTTTCCCTTTTCTGTATAGGTGTTTGTTTTGTGAAGCTTCAAGCTTCCTTAAAACCCCATTCATTTTACTATTTTTTTAATTGGGAAGTGTGTTAGTTGATTGAATGCCAAACTTGTTTTGTTATTAAACACAAATTGATCCAATTTTTGAATGATGTATACCGCTGCCTTTCCACATTTGTTTTACTCATAGTTTGTCAATTTCAGGTCAACCCCGAAGGCATCTTCTTCAAAGTGGTTGGAGTGTCTTTGTTAGTTCTAAAAGGCTCGTTGCTGGTGATGCCTTTATATTCCTAAGGTAATAACAGGTCTCACTCGTAGATTATATCCTGTTTTCTTTTCTTTTTTCAGTTTTTTGTATATACTTTCTGATACCTGACAAGTAAATGGTATTTATAGAGGTGAGAATGGAGAGCTCCGTGTGGGGGTAAGACGTGCAATGAGACAGCAGGCAAACGTCCCATCGTCTGTCATATCCAGTCATAGCATGCATCTTGGAGTCCTTGCAACCGCTTTGCATGCCATCCAGACAGGAACAATATTTACAATCTATTACAAGCCTAGGTATGTGATCAATACAGTGGATCTTAATGCTACATTGCAAAAGTTGATTGAACAAAGTTGAGCCTGTGTTAATTCTTAAGGTTCTTGTCTAAACCTCAATGGGAGCATATTATCTTAATGTTGTTTTGGTTGCGGCTGGTACGTGGGACAGGACAGGCCAAGACAAGAGCTTGTCTCATGACCTAGTGGGACAAAAATGCATTTTTTCTGTCCCACCAAAAGCAGGTGGAACAAAAATCAGGGAGATGGGACAAGATTGGTAATTATTAAATTACCCATGTCAAATTAAAACCCTAAAACCCTCCACTCTTCTTTCACCCGCCTACCTCTTTTGCCACTTCTGTTCTGTCTGCTTATCAAATGCTCAGGCAATTGTCTGTATTGTTGTCAAAATCTCTGCTGGTTAAATTTTATTTCCATAAGTGCATGTGTTGTTAATAAGGGTGTTGAGTTTAACTGTTATGTCTGATCTCGTTTTTCTTGTCCCCATTTGACACTAATATTTTTACAACATAAAATTGTTATAGGACTAGCCCAGCAGAGTTCATTGTTCCTTATGACCAGTACATGGAGTCTATCAAGAACAACTACTCTATAGGGATGAGATTTAAAATGAGGTTTGAAGGTGAAGAAGCTCCAGAGCAAAGGTATAGCTAGTTGATTTTGCTACTGTTGAGTGTTTTAAGCTGATCTTTTTCCTCTACATTTTCCAAATCTATTATCTTTCTCAATGCCCAAGTTGTGAAATGATAATTTCTTTAATCCTGTAGATTTACTGGAACAGTAGTTGGGATTGAAGAGTCTGATCCAAAAAGGTGGCCTGAATCTAAGTGGAGATGCTTGAAGGTAATATTAGCAGTCGTGCAAAATATATATTTTTCACTTTATTTAGTGCATGTTTGTTAGCAGTTTAATGGATCTCACAGCTTATTCGATCAACTATACATAAATGTTTGGTAGTGGCTTAATAATATAGAAAATGGCGTATTCAGGAAGCTTCTGGGGGAGCTTTATGCAGAAAACCAAATTTTTTCCAAACCTACTCCTCCCAATTAAAAAGCACGCTCATTTCATCTATGAAAAACCCTCCCAACCAAAAACCTTCCGAATCTATAAAGACGGATTAATCCACACATACAACTTTATCCATACAAGCCCCTTAGTGTCACACAATCTTATTTTCTTTTATTCTCCTGTAGGTACGATGGGATGAAACCTCGACTATTCCTCGTCCAGAGAGAGTTTCACCTTGGAAAATAGAACCTGCTCTCACCCCTCCTGCAATAAGTCCACTTCCAGTGCATAAACAAAAAAGGCCTCGATCAAGCATGTTGCCTTCGTCTCCTGATTCATCTGTTCTTACAAGAGAAGGTATCTATTTCCCTAGCAGTGTTTCACAGTCTTGATGAATCTATTTATGGTTTAGTTCCCATTTAGTGTAACAAATAATATTTTTTCTCAAAAAGGTTTACAATTTCCTATCTAATGTCACAAAGTTTCAAAAAAGATTATTTTGTACCATTTAGTTTGGTTTATTTTCTAATCAATGTAACAAAATTTCAGCTGGTTACGGTCAAAAGGGTACAAAATAGGAAATTTTGGAAGTTCGTTACATTCAAATAGAGAATTTTAAACTTTATTACATTGATTGAGAAATAAATTTTTTTGTTACATTAAATAAGAACTAAGGCAAACTTCGTTGCATTTTGATGCATTTTGCCCTCTATACAACGAATTTTGTTCATTAATAAGTGAACTTGATATAGGCCCATCAAAAGCAGCTGCAGCAGACCCTTCACCTTCAAATGCATTTTCAAGGGTCTTGCAAGGGCAAGAACTGCCAGCACTGAGAGTCCCATTTGCAGAGAGTAATGAATCAGATTCATGTAATAGGCCGATTCAATGGCCATATTCAGTAATAGACGAAGACAAAATTGATGCAGTTTCATCCCGACGTTATGGGACGGAGAAAATTTTACCCTTCGGCAGGCCTGCTGAATCCTCTTTCACAGATCTATTATCAGGGTTTGGAGCCCACAACACTTCAACCGAATTTTCTGCATCTTCTGCTGGTCAAACTGAAGAAAAATTCAGCTTACGTTCGAACCCGTGGTCCACCATGCCCTCCAATCTGTCTCTCAACTTGTTGGGCTCAAGCATAAAAGGCGTTCAAGCCGGTGATATTCCATATCAGGCACGGGATGGTAGGAGCAGTGCCTTTGGCGAGTATTCCGTTCATCTTAATCGAAGGGGTAGTGAACAGCAACATGGGAAGTGGATGATGCCTCCACCGCTTCCTTCGTATCTACATATGCCTTCTCATTCTACTGAGGTGATGCCGAAGTCTCCACTTTCTCACCAGAATGAGGTCAGGAAGCCACAGGATGGAAATTGTAAAATATTTGGCGTACCCCTTGCTGGCAATAAGGTTGCATCCGATGAGGCGGGGAATTCACATCAAGGGTTACAATCGCAATCGTACCCCACGCTTGAATCTGATCAGAGATTTGAACAATCCAAGAGTCCGAAAGTTATTGGTAAAGAGCGAGAGCAGCAATATCAAAATTCCCAACCACAAGTGAGGGATGGTCATGCCAAAGTCCAAGGAGTTTCAACAAGGAGTTGTACAAAGGTATTGGTTGTATGGATTTTTTTAAGTATATAATATCTATATACGGCAAATACTCTCTGTCTCACACACACCCCACCTTTGGTAAGGCTTGAACCCGTGACCTCCAGGGAGGCTGGGCTCTACCGGTAATCCAGGTACCACTAGGCCAATGACTGTTTGGTGGATTCTATGTATCTTGTTGGTTGGTTTTTCATTAAGTTATGTATGGATAAAGTTGTCTTTGTGGATTAATTTATCTATATAGCTTGGGAATGTTTTTGTTTGGGAGGATTTTTCATAGATGGAGGGTGCGTGTTTTTTAATTGGAGGGGAAGGTCTGGAAAAAAAACTTGGCTTTCTGTATAAAGCTCCCCCCTAGAAGCTAGCTGAATAAGCCATTTTATATATCATTAAGACACTACCAAACAGTCATATGTATAGTTGACCTAATAAGCTGCGAGTCAAATTAAGCTCATTAAGCTGCTAACAAACAGACCCTAACTTTTACAAGTTGTATTGATTACAGGTTCATAAGCAGGGGATTGCTCTTGGTAGGTCTTTGGATCTTAGTAAGTTCAACAACTACGATGAACTGATTGCTGAATTGGATGAGTTATTTGAATTCAATGGAGAACTGAAAACCCGCAACAAGACTTGGCTGGTTGTGTACACGGATGATGAGGGTGACATGATGCTTGTTGGAGATGATCCATGGCAGTAAGGACTTGTTTTGTAAAATTCTCCCTCCGTCCCAAAATAAATGTCCATAATGAAAAAAGGCACAGTTTTAGAAAATGTGTAACTATTACACTTCTAATTAACTAATTTACAATTTTACCCTTGATAATAGACACAGTAACGGATTTCTCCATGTCATAATTAAAGGTAGAATTAGAAAGTAGGCACTAGCTTTTGAAAGTGGACACTTCTTTCGGACAAACTAAAATAAAAATGTGGATACTTATTTTCCTATGGAGGGGGTATTGAACTTATATTTACAGTTGATTAATTGCAATTTCAAATGTTTCAAATACCGACTACTCTCCTATCAGGGAATTCTGTGGAATGGTGCGTAAGATCTTTATTTATACTAGAGAAGAGGTTCAACGTATGAATCTTGGAAGTTTAAATTCACGGGGTGAGGACAATTCATCGGTTGCAGAAGGCATGGATGCTAGGGACACAAAGACTCTTCCATCATCTTCAAGTCCCGAGCATGCATAGGGTTTTTACTATATCTAGGTACGATAACCAACTCCGGTCTTTACTAATTTTAGTATATATATGTAGTTAGAATATATTTCTCTGCGTTTTTGTGTGCTATAGTATGTACGTATAGGCGGTGGCGGACCCAATTTTTTTTCCTAGTGGTGGCACAATTTGACTATAAAAAAATATCTAATTTTGTTTCTTCACAATGTTAGTATAGATCTGTTGGTTGGTTCTTGTCCTTGCATAGAAAAGACCCATGTTCAAGTCCGATCTGCATATATTTTTAAAAACACGAGGTATATAAAGAAACACCAAAATTTAAGCTGAAAAACAACAAATTTGACAACTGTCAAACTCGAACTTGGTCCTTCTGTACAAGGCAGAAACATTTCCAATCTTAGCCATTAAAGTCTTGTGTTAACATTTCATTTTCAAATTCTATATGGTGGCACCCAACAGAACAATACGGTGGCACCCTTCAAAAACGTAATTTTTTCCCTTTACGATGGAACCATGAAGCAGTGGCCTGTGCCACCGTATCTATCCATGTGGGTCCGCTCCTATGTATAGGGGCATGTTTAAATGTGAACCTTAAATATTTTGAGAACCTGACAACCAACTATCCATGCTTTATTATTCACTATGAATATCGTGATGGATAGTTATCCATAATGAAAATACACGGTATTAATGATGAGAAGGTATGATATTCATGACTATTTAGGGTCATTCATCATGAATAATACACGATGAAATGGCTTGTTCTCAAAGTATTTATGGTTCTCGTTAAACCTTTTCTTTTAATAACTCTATAAATCTTGAGATCTCTGTGAACTGGTGCATCATGTGCTATTTCATATGATCTTTTTTCATCTATGGCTAGAATTTAATGTAGTGATTTACATATATTTGTTTCATATGTACCCGGTTCACAATGTGAACCTTTTAAGCATGTTTGTGAAGCAAAAAATACACTGTAAAAAAGTTTCACATTGTAAACTGAATACATATAAAACAAAATATATATTAATCAATACATTAGACAGGATAGATGGAAAAAAAAATCATGTGAAACAAAACCTTAAGGTGGAAGTTCTCACGAATCTCACAAATTTTGGAGTTCTCAAATGATTAAGCCTCATATATGTGTGTGTATATATATATATATATGATGATATGTTGTTTTGAAATAGAAATGCAAGACCCATGAAGCATATAGAAGTAATAGAGAATTTTGAAATTGGCAGGTATATGTTGTGTAGGTGGATAGGGAGGGAGTATGATATATATATACATATATCTTATGGCAGTTGACAACAGTTGAAATAATTAATTTTAAGTAAGGTGCATCAAGATGCTTCCAACTTCCCTGACTGGAGGCAACTCTTTTGATGGTGATATGATGATGTTTTCAATTTTGAACAGTTGGAGCTGTTATATACATATATTTCTTAACATTATTATTGTTATGATTAATATATATATAGTATGGTTGTATATATATGTGATATTGGGAGAGGATGGCATG
Organism: Cynara cardunculus var. scolymus; assembly: GCF_001531365.2. Lineage (NCBI taxonomy): Eukaryota > Viridiplantae > Streptophyta > Magnoliopsida > Asterales > Asteraceae > Cynara > Cynara cardunculus. The sequence goes on along the minus strand of NC_037531.1, from coordinate 17,748,702 downwards.
ATGTAAAGAGGTGTTTTGCTAGCTTTTCCCAATTTTTCAATGTAAGGAGAAGTTATTCAATTTTAGTTTCAATGTAAGGAGAAGTTATTGAATTTTTAGTTTTATTATAATATATATATATATATATATATATATATATTAAATAGTATGGTTGTATATATATGTAACTTGAATTTTTAGTTGTAATGTAAGTTGGGTTCCTGCTTTAATATACCTGCTTGTATCCCTCTTTTATGAGGGTTGGTGGGTGATTGATTTTGGGGCTGGGGATGGTTGATATGTGTAGATTATGTATAACATATTGAGTTAGGGGACGTTTACCAAATAAGTGTTTATCGGTAAAATTAAACATTATTATTTACTTACCGGATAAGATTTTAGTCCACCAAAATGGCACCGTATGCAATAATTTACCCGATAAGCTCTTACCGTGGTAAGAGTCGTCGCCATCACTTACCGGGTAAGATTCTTGTTCCTTGTCTCGCTCATACTGGGTAAATTTTTTGGTCCTTGTCATATTCATCCGGTTTCATAATGTGACTTGATAAACGACGCTCACCCAGGTAATCGTTTGGTAAACGGGCTCTTAGTTGATTTTCTGATTTAGAAAATCAAACCATACGAATGTGTCATTTGGCATCCGGAGGTGGGGTTTAGGAGGAGTAAGATGTACGAATTTTTGACCTTTATCCTAAAGGGTAAAGCGGCTAATGCTGTAAAGATAAAGATTTGAAAAGTTCGTTAAAAGTAAGCAATAATATACAAGTGGAAAATAGGATCGATTGGGTTTTTTTAAACTAGGCCTTTAGGCTTGCGAGATTGGGCTTTTCCGGGTCTAGGGGATGTTGCCAATATGTCGGCTTTATCGGTAAATGAAATATGAACTCACGGGCCCTTCTCATTCATGATTTAAAAGAAATTGACCAAAATAATTGAATCTTCCAACCAAATTCACTTTTTAGTCATTTTTGGAATCACATTCCCCGTTTCAGTTAAGAGTTAAAGCCTTTTTTTGGATTAAAAAAAAATATATTTTAAATATATGCGTAAGCCATTTGTGTAAAGATCCTTATCTAAATGGGTTACATAAATGTAGATACTTACGTAAAAATTATGTTCTTTTTTTTTTAATTTGAAAATTGAGTTTAGGCCAATAGGTATGGCATTTATATAAAGTATGACTAATAAAAGAATTTAATTAAAAAAATGACTAAAAGATAAATTTAGTTCGAGAGATCGATTATTTTGGTCTAATTTTCCATATGGTACTAGCCTATTTATTTGGTTTTCTAACAGTTTCTTTTCTGAGTTGACCTAAATATGACTACTTCTGTAATATCTAGTTAAAGGCAAAAAAATCAAATTCAACACAAATATGCAATTGCTACAACCAAATATATAGTTACGATGGTTGAAAATTTGACATTTCTTTTGAATCAACCTAATAAGTGGTTATAAGACTAATTTAAATAAGGAAAATGATTCTTTAATTTCTCTTAAAAAAACATTAAATATTTAAGCAATGTTGTTGGAAGAGTGGTCCCCAAAAGAAGGATACGATACAAAGATTCTTAAAGAAGTAGCACATGTGAATGCACGAAACACCCCTATCATTATATATATATATATATATATATATATATATATAGAGAGAGAGAGAGAGAGAGAGAGAGAGGTTTTGTTATTTTTTACATCTGTACAACCAATATAATTCGATCTCAATCGTCCATTTAATTTGATGAACATGTGATTTCATGAAAGTATTGATTGTTTCATAATATAAAGTATTGATCATAATATGTGATTTCATGAACATGTGATTTCAAATCATAATAAATGAACTTTCATCATTTTCATAAATATTTTAATTGATGTTGCATTGGTTGTACAAATACAATGAGTTGCATTTGAAACGTCCTCTCTCTCTCTCTCTCTCTCTCTCTATATATATATATATATATATATATTCTATTACTTCCGAGCTTTTAACTTTGTCTAATCTCAAAGAAGGAAGCAACATGACGCACACATGTAGAAAACTGCGAGATATTGTTTCCCAATTCCTTGCCTTKATGATCTCCTCGATCATATAAGTGGAGCTACCATTTTCTCTAAACTACATCTTATAGCGGTACCATGGCCGTCTCAATCTTTTGTAGACCATCAAATTCAAATTCGAATCCACCCGAACGGAAGACGGCATTCAACACATGTGAAGGTTTATTCGAAAGGGTAATCATGTCTTTTGGACTTGTAAAAGTTGAGAGAAGTTTCTTACCCCCTATCACTCCTGTTTCTGCATTCATTTGTGAATAAACAAACACATATCTGCTATTCACAATGAATCAACAAACACATAGGTTCATTCCAGTCTAGTATTCACAATGAATCAACAAACCCAACGGTTCCCTGGTGCATCACTTGGTCTCTCGACCCTAGACCGTACACACAAATCTGAGTGACTTCCACCGAGCCACTGCTGAACCAACTTACTACACTGGTCAACCCAAACCTGGATTAACCATGGATGCAGGTTCTTAGCCATTCACCAAAGCTACATCAAAAGCAACATTCATTTCAACCAAAAACTACAAGTTGTGCATGCAAGTTTTCCATCCATCAATTTCACTTCCTACACAATTCTGACAGCATCAACAAGAAGACAAAAGGAACACAGTTTTTTAACTTGAGAAGAAACTAATACTACTAGAAGCCACCGATCGTTTCATCTTGTTCCTTGACTAAGCCACACCATGGTAGCCGGCCGATTCCAGTAGCATCGCCTTGATTTGATCAGGGTGCACATCTTGCCCTTCATGGCATTGCTGCAAAATCACAAAAAACAAACCCAATGAAGTACTAGCGGTGGACCCAAGAATTTTGCCGAGCTAATGCACGTTAAGTTGGATCAAAGGCCCGTAGAGTCGCCCGATGTGTTTTTGGCCGAATTCAACCACTTTGAGAGATTTTTTGAGTCTTTTGGTTGATTTCTAGTGATTCTTTAAAAAAATTGTTGATTTCGAGGGATTCAATTTTTAGGAATTCTATAAGTTTTTTTGGTTGATTTCGAAAGGTTTTTTTGGTTGATGTTCCTTGTATTTCTAATATCTTGGAGCACCCCTCAAAGTTTAGCCAAATTAAAACTCTACTTGCGAAAATGGGTTGAGTGGATGGGACCCCGCTGAGGCCTTCATAGGTCCACCCCTGGGAGTAGGGTCCGCCAGAGTCATGCGAAGTTCATATATGAGATATAGCCTTGGGTGCCTTCAATTCAACCTAATTATAATGTTTTAGGCTTTTACTCGATTCCGGCCTCCGAAGAATGATTTTATTCAAGTGAATTTAATGTTACGTTGTCATTTCAAGACATCTTTCTTGTTTTTATTTGTATGTCCTTTTAATATAATATAATATGAACTTATGTATATATATATAAAGAGAATGAGGTTCAGGGGAAAACCCCAAAAATTGAAAAACTAAGGACCACCCGAATAACTACTCATCTATATGGTATGCACATGTGCATACAAGTAATTTGACCGTATGCACATGTGCATACAAATTCACACATGCATAAAAACCAGGAAACATCTTCAATTACATGTGGATACCATACAAATGAATGCTTACTAAGGTGTTTCTCATTTTTTTCATTTTTTTTGCATTTTTCTCTGAACCGGACCCTATATATATGTATGTATTGTTTTACTTATTACTCATCTGACGATATATAGTCTTCGTACATATGTAACACGACCCCAAGTGGGGTCCAGGGGAAGGGAAAATTGTAACCAAGCTGACCTTACCTCCACCCCAAAGAGTAACGAAACTGTTTCCGTGAATACCCCTGCTATATTACCTACTAAGGCCTACGCCATATATCATTCAAGATTGGCGTTCTATGGTATATATATATATATCACTATTGGCACATTGATCTTGCAATGAGCGAGTTAAATGTAGGCGTTAAAATTCCAATTACGTACCTCAGCTCGGAAAACATCGAGTGCGAATCCATTAAAACAGCTGATAACCGCTTGTTGGATGTCCAAACCTAGAGTATCAAGAGTCCTCATGATCGAAAGCAACAGACCCGGCCTCCTACTGCAGAACATGTGTATATTCACCGCTTTTCCTTCTCTTTGCCTCACCTCAATCTACATACCGACACACGAAAAACAAAACATGTTGCAGCATAAATCATTACCATAAGACGGTGTTCATGTTTATTGGCCACTTGACGATTTTGAACTAACTGATAGCATGCATACTATATAAAGAACGGAGATGCGTAAAAAAAGCTTACAAATTTAAGCATTTAACGGTGGATCTTTACTTTCCATTCATTACCCTTCACTAAATACTTGCAAAATAAACATTTTTATGCCGGTTTTGTATAGTCTGTTTGCTTTGATAGTCTTACATTCAATTCATTGCGTTCTAAGGTCTGATGTAATTATACCAACGCCCTCTTTGGTAAGTCATAAGCTAGCTTTTCAAAAATACACTTCAGTAGCGTTTCAACCAGCTTTAGGGGCTTTTTTCACTTTTGTCCCATTATGCCTCTAATATTTTACATAAATAACCAAAAGCCCTAGCCTTTTTTAGGTCATTCTGCATTGTCACATAGTTTTCACCAAATGTGACTAGTTTATCCGCTAACAGCCAGCTTTCCCGTTAGGGGTTGTTTGGTTGGTTTTCCATTAGATCCTGTATGGATGAAGTTGTCTGTGTGAACTAACGTGCCTGTATAGATTGGGAAGTKTTTTGTTTGTGCGGGCTTTTTCCATAGATGGAAGGAGCGTGTTTTTTTTAAGGGGGATTTGGAAAAAACTTGGTTTTCTGCATAAGGCTCCCCCTAAAAGCTTACTGAATGAGCCACTTTCTATATCATTAAGCCACTACCAAAGAGTCATATATAGCTGACCGAATAAGTTGTGATTCCTATTAAGCTACTATTAAACAGGCCTTAACTCAAACGGGAAAGTTATAAATGTTAACGAGCACGTTAAGCTAATAGAATTAAACGCGCCTATATTTACCCTAATAGGCTGTCCAGTTGGGCTAAGCAACGCGCTGGGAAAAGCCTCTTCTTTGATGCATGACGGGATCGTGGTTGCAGTCGGGGTTAACGGATAGAAGCCGGTGGCAGCAGCAGTGGCGGCAGCAGGCACCAATGAAGAGCTTGATGGGGTCGACTCCAATTCATGATTAAGTTCATTGATTCTTTGCAAAAGCTCTTTCAGATACTCGATTGCATCGCCAAGAATCGAAGCCCTATCCATCTGTGAAACGTTAACGTTATTAGAAACTCTTAAGGATTTCTCCATGCAAATCAAGATCGGAACCAAGATAACGACACAAAGACAAAGCCTTAAAAATTTCTCCATGCAAATCAAGATCGGAACCAAGATA
>NC_037531.1:17697673-17743177 GCF_001531365.2 Cynara cardunculus var. scolymus | reverse complement strand
ACAAAGTCTTAAAGATTTCTCCATGCAAATCAAGAGCGGAACCAAGATAACGACACAAAGACAAAGTCTTAAAGATTTCTCCATGCAAATCAAGATTGGAACCAAGATAACAACACAAACACGTAACGACACCAAGTTATTATGATAGGAAACACCGAATCTTGAATTCATATTCATGATTTTACGTTCATAACTAATCAAGAAAGGTCGTCAAGAAACAATTCACACTCGGGTATTTATCTAACATCCCGGAAACAACTCGTTTATAGTATTTAAAGTTAAGAAACCAGGCTAGTTATGAAGATAAATGAACATCGCACACAAAAGTAACACGGAGATACACCATAAAAATGGTGAAAGTACCATTAGAACATCAATGGGATATCAAGAAAAGCAGCAAATTCATGGCGAATGATATGGGTATCTCAGAAAATCTTATATTTGGGGTGTTTAAGGTCTTATAAACGGTTTCCTTGTGAATATAAGTGAATATAGAACACCAAAAGTAACATCAAGACATACACTTACGGTGAATATACGATGAATAACTGCATATTTCTCCATGGATTTGAAGAATCATGTACGAATTTTGAAAGAAAACAGATGAATAATATATTTCAAGATCAAGAAAAGCAAGTGAATTCATGGCGAACGACGTGGGCATCTCAGAAAATCGTATACTTGGGGTGTTTGTCTTATAAACAGTTTATTTGCGAAGATAAGCGAACATAGAACATGAAAGCAGCATGAAGATATACCCTAAAAATGGTGAAAATAACATCAGAACATCATGGGATATCAAGAAACGCAACGAATTCAGTGTGAACGATATGAGTATCTCAGAAAATCTTATACTTAAGTCTTATAAACGGTTTATTTGCAAGGATTAGTGAACACACAACACAAAAGTAACATAAACTTATGATGAATGCAATGAATATGTGATGAATACATGATGAATAACTGCATATTTCTCCATGATTTTAAAGAATCAATTACTGATTTTGGAAAAAAAACAGATGAATAACATGTTCCAAGATCAAAATCCTCCTTCTGGTGGTCCAAATCTCTCTGGTTTTTAAGAATTCATTGACATCAAATTCCATGTGAATACATTAAAAAAAACCTATTTCAAACGACTCCAAAACCAAAAACATGTCACCAATAAATCACAAATAAAAGGAAAACAACAATCAAAACCAAGACCCAAATAATCGTATTGAAATCTTCACAAGAATCAAAATGCTAAAAAAAAAGAAGAAAAAAATTCGAAGTTTCTCACCTTGCTAATCTTTGGTACCACAGACCTAAGCATGTAAAGCCTATCATTCAGCTTCTTCCTCCGTCGTCTTTCCGCCATCAAATTCTTCGCCGGCAACCCTTTTTTCTTCCCTTTCCGATCATCTCCGCCACCGCCGGTGATTGTACTGTTGCCATTGGAAGTACTCCCACCACCGATTTTAACTCCATTTTCTTCAAATTTATAATCAGTGTTTTCAGTGAAGTCATCTGAATCGTAATTCAGACCAGACCCATCAAAACTCATGTTTTCAACATCTTCCCAGCTTCCATTACTTCTCTTCCTTTTATTCTCATTGATAATTCCTTCATCTAAAACCCCCAAATCACCTCCACCGTTATTTGTATCGCTTGAATTCCTTCTCGCTCGTTTTTGAAACAAAGTTGGTTGTGCTCCAGTTGAACCCAAATTCTCCAAAGGTTTAAGAAACGATGACGATCCGTACCCGTTTCCAGCGGGTTGAGGCAAATGGGTCGTTGAAAAATGGACATCGGAGCTTAAATTCGAAATACCCATTTGGTTATGAGAACCCAATTCACCAAATTCAGGTAAATCTTCATTTCCAGTGTTGATAGCGAGAAAACCTGCTTCAATATCGAAGCTCGAATCTAGAGGGTTGTCAGAAACGGTGTTTAAAAATGAGGAAATTGTGGGTTTTGGAGGCATGAAAAATTGGGCGTGATTTGGATCCAAATTTTGGAAAAGTGAAACGGAATTAGGGGAACAAGATGATGAACCTTCAACCGACCGTAAAATTAGATTCTGTGGAGAAAAAGGGAGGTTATTTTCATGGTGATTATGCTGCGTCAAGTACCAATTGTTGTCGTTGTTTTCTTCAATTTCAAGCATCGATTTGAAGGAAGTTAGAGAATTGACTCCAATTTCATCTCCTCCATTGTTGCCATTAATGGTGGTGGTGGTGTTAATTTGGTTCTCTCTCTGGTCCGCCATCCAAACACTAATGTTATCTTCTGATAACATGTTGGTGGGTTTAGAACCTAGAGCATGAAAAAGGGATAAAATGGTGGGTTTTAGAGAGAGAGAGAGGGGGAAGTAGAAGAAGAAGAAGATGGAGTTGCAGAAGGAAAAGGGAAATGGCTTTTTTAGCAGAAGATTTGTTTGGAGGCAAAAAAAGATAGATACGGACGTTACGTTTGGGATGTGATGATGATGATGATTACAAAAAAACATAGCGTGGGTATTTTCGTAATTTTGYAATTGTACAACATTTTATGCATAACGTACAATCATTTGTTTGTTACTACAAGATTCTTTTGTTTTTATTAGGTGGCTCTTGTGGATTCAAAATCAAAAAACATTTCTTACATATATTTTTAAGGGTAAATTGTATGAAAAGTTAAAAATTATTTTTTATGCATAAAGTACTGTTTATTGATGTATATTACTTAAAATTTAAGATTATAAGTAAATTGTACGTAAATACAACTTATTAAAGATTCATGTTTGAATTCGTCTAACTAACTTCTGGATAAACATAATCAAATAGAGGATAAACATTTCATTTTAGATATAAAAAAAACTAAAATATAATTATGATAGTTTTAACAAAATATAATCATTATCTTTATAAAAAATTATATTATTAAACCAAAAATTAAAAAATGAAGTAAATAAATACACAAAAAGAGAAATTTTAAATAGTTATTTTGATACTAATATCAATAATTTTTTTATTTTTTATAATATCTTCATATTTATATTTTATTTATAAATAAAAACATTATTGTTTTCTCAAAACTACGTAAAATTGTATTATAACATCGACTAAGACAAAAAAAAATGAAACACTAAAATCGAGATGTATCTCGCTGTATTGTGCAAGTATCATTCTAGTATACTTTTAAAACTTCAATTTTGATACTTAAAATGTAAAGTTTTAAATATTTAAGTATTTGGGTAACTGATTGAAGACTAATTTTAGATTAAAAAAATTCATGTCACTAACCATGTCAGTAAATAATATTGAGTTGGGTATCACATCACTCGCAACATCAGCATGATAATCGGTTAATGTTTCAACCGCTTACCCGGATACTTAAATGTTTAAAATTGTACATCTTAGATACCAAAATAGAAGTTTTAGAAATACATTACCCAAAATATGAATCAAGTTAAAAGCACGTTACTTTTTTATTTAATTTGCACTTTTTTTAATTGGAAACTAGTAGAAATTAATTATTTTTAGGGATTAAATTTATGTTTTAATTATTCCTTTTTGAAAATTTTAGAATATTACTACCTTATTTTCACCAACTTGTGGAGGTGTTACTTGCGAATTTGGGTGAAAAGTGAATATTTTTCGATTTTCATCCACTTATGCAGATGTTATTTACGGACTTGGGTGAAAAGTAATTTTTTTGCTTTTTGTCTTTTAGCTACCTCTGTAAGTTACAGATGTGTCACCTGCGAAGGTAGTGATATTTTGTAAATAACCGAAAAGAAATGACTGAGGTGAATTTGGTCCCTGAATGATTGTTTCCCCTAATTTCCCTTTTTTAAATTTTAGTTACGGTGAGAACCTATTTTTTTGTGTTTTCTCTTTCTACGTCACTTCCAACTCATCAAATTAAAATCTTACAGAAAAGTATATAATGTCAGTTCTTATAAGAATCTTTTTGTGGGTCCTACTTATTTTTTCAAGATCAATAGTTATTATATATTTATAAATAAGTATCAAATATTTAATCTGAAATATATATATATATATATATATATATATATATATAAACTTGTAAATTGTCATTTCACACCAATTTCAAGATAAAAACCAAAGTTATTGTACAAGAACTAAAAAGGGGCGAGGTTCTTATAATCATTCATGTTTTTTTTTTGTTTTTTTTTGTATAAAAACACTGATTCTAACCTTACATTTTATGTAAAATGTCATTTTATTAGTTTTTTTAATTGAGTTAATATATGATAAAAAATACTGTTGAAAAAAATACATAGGACTAACAAAAAAAGGTTCTTGTAAGTATTTAAGCTAGATGAAATTATGGGGGTGTGTGGTTAGAGGTAATAAGCAGTAATCAATGAGAATGAAAATACAAGAAACTGTTTGATATTATATAATATAATGAACTCATTCCTTCAAGAAGCCCAAATTTTCATTCCAGATTAAACTTGGTGGAATGAAAATTCATTTCCATTTTCATTTCCTGTCATTTCCATTTCCATTTCCATTTCCAGCATGAACCAAACAGCCTCTATATATTTAATATTTATATAAAAATATATTGTTACAAATTAATTTGAAAAATAAATTAATTATTGGTTGTAAACATGGTTTAAATTTAAATTTAAATTTAAATAAAAATAAAAACAACATTTTTACACCTTGGCAGACAGGATATGTATGTGTACACATACATCTCATTTCTTTTAAACCCTATTTTTAAATAAAATATATTGGATTTATTTTAATTGATTTACAAAAATATAAAAATATTATTTCTATTTTAATTATTGTATTTTGATGATTATTTTTGTTTAAAAAAATTTAGCAAGTGATTCTATTTTTAAATAAAATATATTCAATATGTTATTTGGTTTTACAAAATATAAAAATATTATTTTTATTTTTATTATTGTATTTTAATGATTATTTTTATTAAAAAAATTAGCTAGTGAAATTTAAATAAATTATAAAATTATAAAATATTAACGTAATGTATGATAATTATAAGTTAACTTATTTTTGAATTTATTTTATTTAAATATCTTAATTATTTATTATTATTAATCAACATGTTTTTATTAAACTATTCAATTATTAATTACATTTTTTTTGAAAATTATTAATAAGATATTTAATTAATAATTATTTATGGAAAAGTAATAATAAAATATTTAATATTAATTAATATTTTGAAAAATTGTTAATAAAATACTTTTTAAAAGATTTAGTTATTAATATCATTAATTAGTTTGAATAGTTTTTAAAATTTATAATGATTTTATAAAATCCGTTGTAATCCTTAACATTCAATGGTCGTGTATCTCATGATGAGAAACTTCGTAACGCCACTGAAAACTCGTGATTTTGGCGTAATATGTGCGATTTTGGGTAAATGCATAGAGATTTCTCGACCTTTTATGACATGTGGGGCTCATTTTGTTACTGAATAAAAAATTCACCAATTGACGAACGTATCGTCTATTTTCTTAAATACATAAAAATGTGGTTATTTTGTTAATTTCTTGTATGTATTTTGGCTATTAATAAAGGCAGTAATGTAATTAAGTAATTTTTATAATTTTTATTTTATTTTAATTACTTATAATTATCCCTTTTTTCTGGATTGATCACGTTTGTTTCCACTTTCTTTTCTTTTTTTGTGATAATTGTGTGATTGTGTAACCATAAAGTATCGAAACTATGATCAATCGAGTGTAACCATAACCTCGGAACCTTGAGTAATCGTTGTGATAAATGTGTGATTGTCTAACCCTAACCAATCAAAACCATGATCAAATTGAATGCGCAAGTGATGTTATAATAGTGATATCACATGATTATCACACCCATATCACACCAAATCGGGAGTCGATTTCCTAAGTTAACCCTAGCCGAGCTGAATCCTTGTGATAATTGTGTGATAATCACATGATTATCACACCCAAATCGTGTTGAAATAAGCGATAACCATAATAGCCCATTATGTTATCCAGATTATTGGGTTTAGTGTGATAATGTTTTTAAAAATTTATCATTTTGAATCCCAATATTACCCTTTTGCCTCTCAATTTTTTTTGAATTGTTTTAATTTCATTTTTAATTTAAAAAAATCTTTTAATTTTTATTGTTATCACAATATGAGGTTAATAGGTTGTTCTCGCGTTTTCGCAAATCACAGGGGTTTCGTTTGAACCCTTATATATATATATATATATATATATATATATATATATATATATAATGAAAACCATAAAATATTGAGAATTGTGAGAACTAGAAATCATATGTTGTGAAACAATATTGTTGATCCTCTCTCTCAGTGATTTGATGATAATCTTTTTTCACTTGTACGTTGTATTTATGTTTCTGTATTTTCAGTTCCAGCGATCTTCACTGAGTATGTTCAGTGATCGCTGAAAAACTTGCATTGTAAATCTATCAGAGACAACAATACTTCAAGAAGACAACACTCACACCAAAGAACCTTCAGCAAACGTCGAAGACTGAAACTGAATATTAGAGACTGACGAGTACGTGATCTGAAGCAGTATTCAGTGATTACAAGTCTGTCTACATATGTGTGAAGACTGCTAAAGCTTCAGCGAATGATGATGAGACCTTCAGGTCATTCCAGCATTCAGCGATCAAAGGAAGCTTACTTAGCACGATTGTTGTTGTCTTGTCCTTATGCACACAAATGACAAAACCCATACCCTTACAAAAGTTAGTACGATACGGAGCCGACTAGTCGACTCTATTGTCCACCAACTTTAGGTAAGGATGTCTGCTCATGAATAGTGTTTTTGTACTATTCACTATAGCAAATGACAAGTCTTCCTCTTAAGGCTTCACACGCACTCTAACCCTACCATATTGCATTAAATGTTCATTTAATGCACTGGGTATAAATAGAAGTGTTTCTTTTCCATGCAGAGCGTGCGCAACTCACTCTCTAACCCTAATTCTTACTTCAAGCATTTTCTAGCTTAAGTAAATGATCTTATTTACATCAATTTCTTTTCTTGTATTTACTAAGACTTTGTGTGTAACCAAAGATTGTTTAGATAGGTTTTCATTACCTTATCTTTCCACAAACAATCTTGTAAAATATGTATTGATTTTCTCTATCAATATATATTTTAAATTTGAAAATACTGTGTTTGTATTTATCCCTCCTTTTCTACAAACTGTTTTTCTTCTTGTAGACCCTCACGGGACCAACAAATATACATGGAAATCCAATATTGTTTTACAATGTGATTATTTTAAATGTGTATTCTTATATTTGTTGTTTCACATTGTGAAACAACATTGTATCTTCACATGTATTGTTTCACAATATGAAACAACACATGATCAGTGGTTCTCACCAATTCTCGATCCTTTTGTAGTTCTTATTTGATTATGCACACACACACACACACACACACACACATATTTACGAGCACACATGAATTTTCAGTAAGAATGGTCTGAACACCTTCGAAGTCATTGATCTTTTTTGATCTGAAATAGCTAATAATGAGTGTTTTCTAAACGCTAAACACTAGATATAGGCACGATCTGTTGATTTTGTGATGACAGGTGAAGTTTCAGTAATTTTCTTGTAAATGTGCAACAGTTTTCTGGTGAAGGTATGTGCAAATTCAGTGTTTTCAAGTTAATATCTTAATGCTTAGAAGGTGTACCCTTGTGATTCTAAGTCTATATATAGATGTGTATCACATCCAAGAACATCTCATACGGGAATTCGATCAATAGTGGATAAAAGGCAACCTAGAAAGACAACTTTTACGCGTTGAATTACTCGTGACAAATATAACTGATGATGAAGACGGTAACTATCAGTCGAGACATGCAACTACAACTTTAAGAAGAATATAAACCCTGTTGAATGCATGTTACACATGCATGCATGATCTGTACTTTCCATGGTTCGTAGTTGCAATTTAATACCATATGAAACACATCTTTAAGCTGTAAAACTGGTCTCACACCACCTTCTGATACGTTATTATCATCGTTCTTTTTCAGTTTCTATTTTTATCAAACGTTCACCTTTTCATGTTTCATTAAATAAAGATAACCATGACCATACTAAAAACGTTAGTCTTGCAGACATAGTCTCCAATACAAACAGCGTAAAACCCAGTAAAAGAATGTTTTCGTACGTTATGTTTATGTGCACTTATGAGTCGATAGTTAGAACATTTTGTTCATTTGATCATATCTCTACCGATCGTAACAAAATATAGCAAATTTAGTTAGCGCCTCGAAGATCTATGCAGGAAGAACTAGATCTAGACAGTTTGATTTTATAGGACATTTACAGAAAAAGAAGGAACCTAAGTTTCGACTACAAAAATACAACCACCACAATATACCTTGAATAAAAATGATAGGGTACACAAGGGTGGTGTTTGATTGGTTTGAGCATGACTCCAAAGGTCAAAAGTATCAGGAGGTCTCAGGTTCAAATTCAAGGAGGAATAAAAATCCCCTTGTGGCCATGGAGGTTCAAATGCGGTGACTTCRGGCTATCTGCAAAGCAGGTGGTCGCCCTGGGATTAGTCGGCTCGCATAGCAAGTTGGATATCCAGGTTAATAAAAAAAAACTATACTTAAATAGGCGAATACCAGGGCGACCACTTGTTTTGCAGGTAGTCCCAAGTCACCATATTTGAACCTCCGTGGTCACAAGAAGATTTTTTAAAATTTTTTTTTGGATTCGAACTTGTGACTTTCATACACTTTTGACCTTTGAAACCCAAGTTTAATGATTTTTTTTAAAATTTCAAAAACTTGATTAGAAATTGAGCTCAATTGTTATGTCACAACTACTTTATAATTTATGATACCTATTTTAATTATTTACAATTAATTAAAATTTCATTTATTAATATTCATATAGTCACTTATAATTAGAATATTAAAAAAAATTGATAATTAAAAATAAAATAAAATTCTATAATATAAACTAAAATAAAATACAAAAAAATAATTTTAGCATTTATAAATGAAGAATAACCTTTTTAATTATTAATATTAACTTAATAAAAGAACTATAATATTTTATAATTGATTATCATTATTAATTTTAAACATATATATTAATTCAATGAAATCATACATACATACATACATACATACATACATACATATGTGTATATATATACACACACATATCTACTTGAAATCACGTGACACCAACCTGTTTTCGTAAGACCCGTGAGACCACTTTTCTACACTTGAAACTTTCACAGCAAAATGTTGTGAAATTCGACTTTTTTACCTTCACGGCGTTTTGCTGTGAAGCTTTAAATATAAAAAAATGGTTTCACGGGTCTCACAAAAATATGCTGGTCTTACATGAACCTAACCCTATATATATATACACACTAAATAAATGGACTCACAATACTTATGTGACATTTCACATAAACTTGCTAAATTTGAAAAGCACCTTGCATGCAATGTAGCATTGTAACATCTTTTTTGAAAAAGCATCGTGATAGAGTATCTTCAATAGTTATATTATAGTTTTTTAAATTATAATATTAAAAAATAAAATTTTAAATAAATTATATCTAACTTCAATATTTACTTTATTTTAGTAATTTTATAATTAATTATAGTATTAAAATAAATATTATTTTCCTCTCTTAAACACTTAATTTCAATGTCTCATATTGATGAGAACGAATAAAATATCATTTTCTCTCTCTCTTAAATATGAAGTTTTAAAGATTTTCTCCAAATTTGAAGATTTCTATCTCCTCTCCCTTCTTTTCTCTATATACTTATATGAGCATCTTCAATGGAGATTCTTAAAAACATCTCCACTGCAAGGTTTTTATAAGCAAAAGTTTAGCTTCTTAGAGCATCTTTAACAGCTTCTCTAAAATAAAGAAAATGGGTATTTGAGCCAATATTTTGCTCCATTAGCTTCTCCAAAACCATATCCAAATGGAAAAGTAGGAGAGATAAGTGTTTTTTTTCCTTCCAAATATGAAGATAACCCCAAGAATGATTACCAAATAAGACCACCAATTGGAAACTTTGAAGATAAATATTTAGTAGAGAAAAATAATATTTTAATGTTACTAGAAGGGTACTCGCACAATGCAGCGAGATACATCTTGATTTTAATATTTCATTTTATTCTTTATATCAGTCGATATTATAATATGGTCTTATGTGATTTTGAAAAAACAATGATGTTTTTATTTTTGAATAAAATATAAATTTAAAAATATCATAAAAATTTGACAAAAATATATCAATATTAGTATCAATTAACTATTTAAAATTCATATGTTTTGTATAATTTTTTAATTCAAATTTTTTATTATAATTTAATTTAGGTTTAATAATGAAATAATTTATATTTGGTTTAATAGTATAATTTTCTTATAAAGATAATAATTAATTATTTTGTTAGAACTCGATAATTATCCTAATTATATTTTAGATTTTTTATATTTTAAAATGAGATGTTCATCCTATATTTGATTATGTTTATCCGCAGTTAGAATTCAAATATGGAGCTTTCATAAGTAGTACTTATGCATAATTTACCTGTAATTTTGAATTTTAAGTAATATATGCATCAATATACAATACTTCAAGTATAAAAATGGTTTTTAAGAGTTTTTGTCAAATGCTTTATAATATAGTATAAATAATCAGTGTTGGATTCTTCAAAATAGGAAATCTGTTACAGATGAATGTAATGTTTTTTAGAGATTTTGATTTATTCTTCTTCATTTTAGAGAAATTTTGAAAAATATGTTGGAGATGTTCTTACAAAAACCAACATATGAAGAGTTCTTATACGAACTTCATCTTGTTTGGGTTTTTGTACAAAAACCTTGATTTTTATCTTAAAGTTGGTGTGAAATAACAATTTGCAAGTTTTTTTTATATATATTTTAAATTATATATTCGATTTTTATTTATAAATATATAATAATAATTATTGTTGTTGAAAAAATAAATAAGACAGACAAAAATTTTACGAAAATTTATAAATATATAATAATAATTATTGTAACCTATAAAAGCAGGTTAATGTGACAAAAATTTACGAAAATTCTAAATACAACCTAAAAAATTATAATGAAAACGTTATAATTTTTCTTTGTTTAATTGGTTCGTTTGTAATTTGTTGTCGATAAGAAAACATGTCATTTTTACAAATATACTTTTTAAAAATGAAAAATTGGATAGCTTTGTAATTTTAAAAATATTTTTAAAGGGTTTTAATTTTTTTTTTTTCGTTTCATTTTCCTTTTCCTCCCACATTTAGGAGGAAACTTATCATTATTATTTTTTAAGTATATAATATTTATATACGACAAATATAACAAATAAACTCACACACCCTCCTCATATTTGGTGAGGTATGAATCCCTGACCTCATAGGAGGCCAAAGAATCAGATATCGCTAGACCGAAGGTCCTTTGGTATTTTCTTTTTGTTTTGTTTTTCCCCTTCTCTCCTAAAAAATGTCTAAGAATACATGTTTTTTTTTCTACGTAATAAAAGTTTCGAGAACACAGATAAATTTGATCAAATTCGCTCGTAAAACATTTAAAATATTATTATTTTTATTAAATTATATATCAAATGGAATAATAAAAGTTGATGGACTTTTAAAAAGTTTCCAAAATTGAGCTTTTTAAGTTGCTTTTCATATTATGAGATGTGTGGGTAATTGAGGAATGATGGCCAAAAGTTTGTTGCTTTTTCTTGTTTGTTTTATAAGGTTATGAAAAAGTGGGAGGTTATGATTTGGGATGATTTTTATTCAATTTCCCATTTTACCCCTATTTATTTATTTATTTATGCAATTTTAAACCAAAATAATCAATTTTAATTTTATTTTACTTATTTGGACAACAAGTTGATTACCGACAACTTCAATCGATCCCACACAAAACCTGCCTCCAAGGATATCAAAGTGAAGACCCATCTGGTCCGGGAGAAATACGGGATTGGACAACCATTATCGAGAAAATGAACGGGTTTGGTTTGTTCATTAAAATTTACGGGCGGACATGAGCAATATAAAAATAAATATGGACAGGCCCATCCAACTCGTTTATGTTTTATAATTAATAGTTTTTCCATTAATTAAAATATAGTTGTGTATTTTGAAATTAAATTATTAAAGTTATAAGATGAGAGTTGAGACTGTTTGGTTTTTCTTGAAAACCCAAAAGACTTTATATTATCTTTGTTAGCATCCTTATGTTAAAAGTCCTAATCCATCAACAATTGATAGAGTCGGTTGTTGCTTAAATTTTTTAATTGTAACAGTATTTTTCCTTTACTTTTTGGTTCCACATTTGTTAATTAAAAGTTACATTTTTTAGGCCCGTGGCAAGCCATGTCCGTTTATAGGGCCGACAATGATAAGTTGTCATGCTTAAAACAAAGGGCTTGAGTTTACAATATTAGACCCGTTGGACAAAAAACAAATTAGGCCCGGCCCAAATATGGCCCGACCTCGCAAATGATCACCTCTAGATCAAAGTCAAACCCAAGACTTGTCTTGTATTTGAGCAAAGCCACCCATACATTTGTCAAATGAGTTTTTTATCTGATTTATAAACTTTAGAATATCGTAGGTGGGAATGATAAGCTAACTGTTAGATAAAAAATATTACAGGTGGACATTTTAATTTTTTTTCTTCATGTTTATTTAAAGTTTTTTCTAACAGACAAACTATGTTTAGCAAATTAACTAATAAGCCAACCATTGGCTAATAAGTTAACACTGTTGGCTGATAAGTTAGGTATTAGATAAAAATCTAACTGATAAATTTGAATAAAACTAACTGATAATATAGATGACAAATATAAAATATAAAAACATGTTGAAAAATTACATAATTCCAATATTACATAACAGGAAAAATTGCACCAAAATGGAACCAACTTTCACCTAATTCTTATTTTGGGGAATCAACTTTCAAAATCGTCATTTTGGGGAACCAATTTGCACCTGATTCATATTTTGGGAAACTCACTTTCAAAATCGTCATTTTGGGGAACCAACTTGCAAAATAATTATAGAAAAATATCTAAAATTCATTTTTTTTTTCCAAAAATTAATTCAATAAAATCTATTTTTCATTTCAAATCTCGTTTTTTTAATTCAGATATCAAATTGAACATTATAAAAAAAATCCAAATTACCATAATAAAAATTGTTTTTTACTAATGCAAAAAAATCAATTTAATAGAAAAAGAATTAATTGATGCAATAAAAAATAAATATTAAATGTCTCATTCAAGATTTTTATATCTAACCAATTGCATCAATTAATTTTTTCCCATTAAATTGATTTTTTTTTGCATTAGTAAAAAATAATTTTTATTATAATTTTTTTCATTTGAGACTTCACAGCAAAATGTAATGAAGGTAAAAAAAAAAAAGTCGAACCATCACAGCAAACCACTATGAATGTTACCTTCACATAGTTTTGTTGTAAAGTTTCAAATGTAAAAAAAATGGTCTTATAGGTCTCACAAAAAACAGACTGGTCTAACGTGATTACAAGTAATTTGATTTTTTAATCTCAAAATTAATAGTCAAAAGTTAGAATCGAAAATTGATGGTCAAAAGTAAATGAAATTGTGTAGCCAAGGATCCCGTGAAGTATGAAAGGGGATTAGTTGTCGGGTCTCCACCGCAACCCGAAACCAATTACCATTTAGAATAAATTACTGTTTTAGTCCCTATGGTTTCTTAAAATTTTAACATTTGGTACTCTATCATCTATCAAAAGTATCTATCTTTCCACAAACAAACTCACTGGCAGCATTCCTGATAGCATCGAAAGTCTGAAAGGTATCAAAAATGTTCTTATTTTCATTTGTTAAACAATTGTTGAGATGAATTTACACAATGAAAATTTTATGAAAATCAAGACAATTTTGCGAAATATTGATTCAGATTTCAGACTTCAGACGTTTGTCAGTTTATAAAAATAAACAGTCTTATGGATTCAGATTTCAGACTTCAGCACCACCTCTTATTAATCTGAAACAGTTATTTTTGTTATTTATGTAATATTTTTAGTTTTCTTAGGTGGCGTTTGTTTTTTAACAGGTGTTGAAGTTTGAAGTCTTATTTCATTTATTGATTCATATTTCAAACTTCAACACCACCTCTTATTAATTTTCTCTCTTCTACTTTTTCTATTTTGGACAACAGAAATAACCAAAATTTCTAGTTTACATAGTCTGTTAGAAATGCTTTTATAAATTATAGAGATAAAAATCATAATTATAAAAGTATAAGGATGAAAATAGAAACTGTTAACAAACTATAAGGACTAAAAACATAAATTATTCTACCATTTACAAGCCACCAGTCTGATTCTGACGGACGCACACCTTGGCGGCCTTGTCGCATATTTTACCGCTCTAAATAAAATTATTAAAATAAAACGTAGAGTTTGGGGTTTTTTTTAAATATCAGTAGTTTTATTAAGAGACAATTTTTGAATTGTTAAGATATGATATTGTTTGGTAAAAAAAATCTGTCTGTTAATGATTTTAAAACCCTTTGCATGGTTTGTATCATGAGTCTCCTTAACCATTCAGTGTCCTAATTTCATTGTAAACTTTTTTACGTGTAATTTTTGTTTCACCAACAAGCTAAAAAGAATCACATTGTGAAAGAAATGCATGTGAAATAAATATATGTTAATCAATATTCTAAATCTTAGTCTTAGATGAAAAAAAAATCATATAAAATAACATATGATGCACTACTTCTCAAGGTTATCATAATTTCACGAATTCTTGAATGGATTCCTAAATTTAAAAATATGTTTTTTTAAAATAAAATGAATTATTGTAACTTGAAATTAGGATAATAAATTTTTGTAAAATTTTATAAAAATTTGAGGTAAAATAATTAGATTTTGAAAAATATGTGAATGTGTTTGTTATGAAATCCATCATCAGATTACGGTGATTTAAAGCATCTTCAATAACTATGTTAAAGTAGAGATTTTAGAGATTTAGGGTATATCTACTATGCTAAAAATAGAGGAAAAAAAGAGAGATTTAGGGTAATGTATTTTTAAAACTTCTATTTTGGTACCTAAGATATAAAGTTTTAAACATTTAAGTACACGGGTAACCGATTGAAGCATTAACCGATTACCATGCTAATATGTCGAGTGATATGATATTCGGTTAATTCTTCAGCAAATAATACTGAGTTGGATACCACATAACTCGCTACATCAACATGGTAACAGATTAATGCTTCAACCGGGTACTTAAATGTTTAAAACTTTACATCTTATGTACCAAAATGAAAGTTTTGAAAGTACGTTACTCAAAATAGGAATCAAGTTAAAGTAAGTTACCTATTCATTCAATTTGCTCAATATTTTTAATAATATAGTTGATGGTAGAATTGTTAAAATATAGTACCTGTTGGGGTTAGATGTAATTTATTTAGAAATTTTAACTTTTGATATTTTATTTTAGAAAAACTATAACATAATTGTTGAAGATACTTTTTATCGTGTTAGATATAACAATTTTGTTTATGATTATTTAAATATTTAATAGGTCAAATTACCATTATGCCCCCGACTCCAACCACGTCCATTCATCGTTTAATCCGAATAATACTGCAAACGTAAGCATCACTGTATGCACCCTCACTTAAGTTATAACTATATTAAATCATGTATTTAAAATGTAAAAAAAACGAATCTTAATGTTGATATGTGTGATAATAATATTAGTAGGTAAATGTGCATTTAACCCACCCCATTGTTTTGAGTAGGCTAAATGGACGTCTATATATATTGATAAAGATCAAATTACATGAAAAAGTAACATACTTTAACTTGATTCATATTTTTTGGTAATGTGTTTTTAAAACTTCCATTTCGGTATCTAAGATGTAAAGTTTTAAACATTTAAGTACCCGGGTAACCGGTTGAAGACTAATGTTAGATTAAAAAAAACTAATTTTAGATTAAAAAGAATCCATGTCATTAACCACGTCAGCAAATAATACTGAGTTGGATACCACATCACTCGCCACATCAGCATGATAATCGTTTAATCCTTCAACCAGTTACCCGAATACTAAAATGCTTAAAACTTTACATCTTATGTACCAAAATGAAAATTTTGAAAGTATGTTACCAAAATAGAAATCAAGTTAAAGTACGTTACTTTTTCATGCAATTTGCCCTTTTTTATATTTTCAATCTCATTAATTACTGTTTAATACATCTAATCAAATACCATTAATTTAGATAGCTTTTTTTTACTTGATAAAACAAATTAAACATTGATATAAAAAAAAGATATTATGTTTAAAATCATGAACATTTATGTCCCAATTTCTACAAGTATAATACATTTTTTTTTCTAAAGTTAAAGATAATTATTGTTTGGCCAAATTTAGAGGTGTTTTCTTCTTTTATGGGTAATCAGGGTTATATGGGTCATTTTACGTACACCGATTAATCTTTTGGGTGACTATGAATGCTCGTAGTCGTAGGTGAACCTCCATGGTCACAAACGTTTTGACGACGCCTGTATCCAAACTGAAGATGACCACAAGGACTTTAACACACGTTTTTTTTTTACATTTGAACAAACAGATGTAGAATTAAAGAGTTTAAGGGACGAAAGGACAAACATTTTGATTTAAAGTTGCTCACTGACTTGACTGGTCTATTTTCTCAAACCCATTTCAAGACACATATATATACTAATCTGTATAACAAGCGTCCTGTAATATTGATTGTCATGTCCTTGAATTTGCAAAAGATGAATAGATCTTTCACTCAGGTCAAACAAGTCATAAATGAATCAGATGTCTATGATAAAACACATTTAATCTGAATTTGGAATTTGATGAACTGTGTTACATTCAAAATCTTGTAAAGGGTCTTCAGTACAGATTTAAATTCATGAACAAGAATCAGATCGGTAGTTCTCAAAGCATTGGAAAAAACACTCGAGTTGTACCCACACCAAGGTTTTGTCGAAGCTTTAGGATGTCTGGATCTAAGAAGAATCACAATAATTAATTATTTGATTGTATATGTGTCGTATTGCAGCATTAGTGCATACATTTTGGACTTATACAGTGCTGGTCACGTTTATGATTTGACTTTCATTTATTCTTATATAATACAAATTATTTTTTATTAGAACATTGTATTTTGAAAAAATCAACCATTATAATTATAAATAAAATTGGGTAAATTGTATGAAAAAGTAATATACTTTCAAAACTTTCATTTTGGTACCTAAGGTGTAAAGTTTTAAACATTTAAGTACCCTGGTAACCGATAATGTGGTATACAACTAAGTATTATTTGCTATTCAACTCAATTTCATTCCATCACTCGGCACATCAGCATAGTAACCGGTTACCCGGGTACTTAAATGTTTAGTACTTTACATCTTAGGTATCAAAATGAAAGTTTTGAAAGTACGTTACCTAAAATAGGAATCAAATTAAAGTACGTTACTTTTTCATATAATTTACCCAAGAAAATTTGATCAGATATTTTTGCTTAAACTTTATTTATTTAATTATACATTTAATATTTTAAAAATAAAAGCATTTTTTTAAACAAATATAGTTTATTATTTGGAAAGGTACAATCATCATTACTACTTCTCTTGTAAGCTCGTGATTTTGGATGTAGATGGATGTGGAGTTGCACTTGTCTCCTAACATTCATTGCTTTCTATTTTACCTACCCATTTTTAAATATGGTTTTATCTGATCAGGTGATTCTGACGTGTAGTTTAGTTGATAAATGAATGTGTGATTTTGCACAAATACAAGACATGTCTACTGGTTGCTGAGTGAGTCAAAAAACGCCCCCTTAGTATTAGTGTCCTTGGAGACAGGTTTTATACGGACCTGTTTGGGTCGCCGGCAATCAAATCTTTTTACCCAAATTTTATCTGATTGGTGATAACTACGATGTTATTCACTTATTTTATCATGTGTTAATATACAAAGAAATAAATATGTATCGATCTATTTACACCTTACACATAATAATAGGCGAATGATTGTGTGAGAATGGGAGTTCACGTGTGAAACGTAAGAAGTGATATGAACCCTTAATCACCTTTAATCTCAAATTCACCCATGAATCGTGCTTGATAATGTGCATCCTTTAACCCGATCAACACAACCCATGAACACCTCTGCCTGTCTTGATACCAAACTCACTAAACAGTATTATTAACCTTTTGTTGTATTTTGTATGGCTTAAAAACCAAAATACAATCTGATCTGCCATGGGATCACTCAAAAGTGGTAATAAAGTCCTTCAAACAAATGAATACTCTGGAGACTTATAGATATTGCAACTACATGTATCTATGGTTATATACCATCATATGATCAAACCCTATTATACATGAAAACCTTCCACAAACTCATCATATTGACACCAAAATTGTCATTTAAAAAAGGAAAAAAATAATAAAGAAAAACAAAATAAATTCATGAAAACAGGAATCACAAAGAGGCATCTTCATCTGCAGAATCTTTGGAATTTTCGATCGGTAAAGATGACGATTGATCGATTTCCTTGCGAGATGCTTCCCACAGCTGCTGTTCGATCCCCAACTTCCTCAATTCCGTCAACCCTCGTTCAACTGAAACAAACCCAAAACGAATGTCACCTTTCTCAAGTCAGATCCAGAAAATTTTCCAAGCGGTGCACAAAATAATTTACATACTATAAAATAAAAATTACAAAAACTATGATTTAATAAAAAAAATGGCATATAAGTGGTTTTTCATCCTTTTCTGCTTGTTGATACTTGATACTAGAGATGCACAAGGCCCGGGCTTTTTCGAGCGTGGGCATTCCAAGCCCATTTTTAGTGAGCAAAAAACAAGGCCCGGGCTTTCTTTCTAGGCCCATGCAGGGCCTGGCCGGGCTTTGGGGTTGAAATTGGAACCGATAGGGTTTTTCCTGTCGGGATTTGAGGCTTGGCCCGGACCAGGCTTCGGGCACACTAGGGCGGGGATACGGGGTTGGGCTTTTTTGTGCATCTCTAAGGGAGAGCCAGGGGAATTTGAACTTGCAACCTATAATAACACATGCAGTGACACTACTACTAGGCTGTAACTACTTTAAAGCGTTGCACCTTTAAGACTCGTAATATTTTTTTCGGTTGCAACAGAACGATAGAGCGGGTGCATGGGCACATCCTAACCTAAGCATAAACGTGACCCCAACTATTCTGATGATAGTTTTTGTAATCATATTTAATATAATAATTATTTACAAAATAAAAAAGAACGTTGACAACTCAACCCAACCTGAAACAACCTGTTTTGACCACAACCCATTTTGACTATTTAGCAACCCGCTCATTAGTTCGTAGAAGCCACACAAGTTACATGCATGCTTCTCCACTCACAGAATTGTATATAAGATATAAGCGAACATAGTTTCAAGAACTTGACGGAGTTGCATTCCATATGTTATGTGCATATTCTATCACTGAAAAGAGTTGTAAGGAAAAATAATTGCAAAACAGCATGAGAATATTTACCATCAACAGCATCATGAGAAGTGGGAGATGTTGCACTCCGGCTTATCCAAAAGTGAAGTCTATCTTCGGCAATATCCTCTTCTACACCATGAACTTTGGCTCTTCTCCAAAAATACGTAAGCCAAGCCTGCACAACAAGGCAATTATGAGCCTAAATCATACTAGCAGCACAGACCCAGGATTTTTGTCGAGCGGGTGAACCTTTAAGGTGGATCAAAGGCCTGCAAAGTCGTTTGATGCGTTTTTAGCTGAATTCCACCGTTTCGAGGGATCTTTTAAGTTCTTTGGTTGATTTCTAGGGACTTCTCGGGTTTTTTGGGTGTTTTCAAGGGAGTTTTTCAGTTTTGTGGTTGATCTCTTGTATTTTCTAATATCCCGGAGCACCCCTAAAAGTTTAGCGTGTGCACCTTTCATACATAAAAAAAAATCTACTTGCAGAAATCGGTTGAGCGGGTGCATGGACCCCGCTGGGGCCTTCACAGGTCCGCCCCTGCATACTAGCATGTCACAAGCGTATCCGCTCACCCAAAAGCACCCATCTTCCGGAACAAATTCATATTATCCCTCCATCCCAAAATGAATGCCCATGATGAAAAAGAAACATGATTTTAGAACTGTGTAATTATTACACTTTTAATTAACTAAATGACAATTTTATCCAAATAATAGAGGGAGTAATGAATTTCTCCATCTCATAATTATGAATAGAAGTGGAAAGTAGGTAATTACTTTTGGAAGTGAACGCTTATTTTGGAAGAGACTAAAACAGAAATGTAGACACTTATTTTGGGATGGAGGAAGTAGATAATGAAGATCAGCCAATGCTTATTACCTCCTGATGAACATATCTTACCTTCGCAAGATATATGGATATACATATAAGCTACTTCTCTTATAAAGTTATATGATTATATTTAGACACAACATTGGTGACTTGTCATCAGAAACATCATCCAATATTCTTGGTGTTGTTTATAAAAAAATAGGTGGTAGCTGTAACGATTAAAACACTCGAGATTTTGAGTGGACAACCCGCTTGAAACCCGAGATCATTTGTTAGGCTGGATGCTTGGAATTGAGTTTTCAAGAAGCTTATACCACCCATGATAAATTATCAGCTGATAATGCTAGGGGATAACGGAAAGATCTTCATAGAAACCATCCCACTATCCCTAACTGACATCATTCATAATTCAATGACTGGACAGGACTTGACGGGACTCGATGGGTAAGAGTGAGGTAGGCTAGTGAAAGAATTGTGAAAGGCTTTAAGGTTTTAATATGATATGGATAGTTTAGTAATTTATGGATCTTGTCCCATCTCCCTAATTCTTGACATGGATAGCTTAGTAACCTCTGCATTTGTCCCACTCGGGAAGGGGGGGGGAATAGAAATATGAAGAATAAACAGGGAGCAAACCTCTTTAAAAGAAACATCTTCAGCCTCCTCAAGACTCAACTCTGCAATAGAGGTGGAGCAGTTAATGTTAGTTGAAAACGGAACAACCAATGTGTTACAAACATGCAAAGATTATAAACCGAGGAGCTCCCAGGGAAACATGCTCATATTAGTACAACGATTAGAGTGCTCTGTATATGCATCCCGGTATAAGCGAAGTATTATATTGAAACTGTCAAAGCACATCAAATAAACCATTACCAAATCCCTCCATAAACTTGTTATCGCGCGGGGATTTTGGATCTGCAAAAAAAGGGCAGAGCGTAACATTTTAGTGTGATTCCCGGGGATTTTGGATCTGCATCAGCTGGTTTATGGATACAAATAGGAAGTAGAGGTACAAACTGAAATAGAATAAGGTGACATTTGGTTCACATAATGGAATCTGTCGGAAAATTGGAATTTGTCACAGGAATTGGAATCTGAAAGAATTAGAATGGAAGTTAATCATGTTTGACCATGTGTTTGGTTGACAAAAATTGGAATGGAATATGTCGAAAGAATTGAAACGTCTGTTTGGTTCATTGAATATAATAGTGGTCGAGAAGTGGAGGCAGTGGTGGTGGTGGTGACAGCAACAGTGGTGGTGGGGTGAAGATGACAGTGGCAACGATGGTGATGGCAGCGGAGGCGACAGTGACGGCGGTGGTGGCGACGGGCGGCAGTAGTTGTGGCGGTAGTGGTGATATCAATCATGTGGGGATGGAATGGAATGGAATGGAGTAAATATAAGAGTATAATAGTTTTTTCTTATAAGATGATAGGAAGGAATTAGAATTCCTTGCTAAAACCCAAGGAATTTACATTCCACTGTATGTGGAATTCAAATTCCTTATTAAAACTCAAAGAATGAACCAAACGCAGGAATGAAATTTGGTCAATGAAGTTGACTATTCCAATTCCTTCAAATTCGCCAGATTTTGACGATCCAAACACCACCTAAGGTTTTTGCTATTCTCATGATCCATAGGCAAAAACATAAATAGCAAAATCCCCATTTAAGGATCGCTATTTTTGTATCGATATTCCCGATCTATCCACTAGTCAGTCTGGTTTAGAGCACGCAAGGTTAAGAGACCATACCAGAGATGGATTGCCGGACTAAATTTGGACGACGGTGCTGGGCCAATGCCAGCACAACAGCATCTTCTACCTTCAAATCCAAATATAAGTTACATTTGAAAATGCAAAGAAATAAACTCAAATTTAACGATGATAGCTTGTTTGATGGTGTGGGAAGATACCTTCAAGGAAGCCATTTCCCTCAAACCCATCTCCACTGAAAGCATACTCTCAATATTTCCTTCTCCTGTTAGGTCATTGATATCACGGACCAGTTTTCTCCTGTCAGAATCTTCGTCACCTGCTTTCGTACATGATAGCAAGTTAAAATAAATTTGGAGCCGATATATATGAGCTGTAACAATAAGGCGATAACCGTTGAGTTAGTGAACTTGCCACCATGCCAAGACTCCTCCCTTGCCTTTTGTCCAGCCGAAATGACAACTTCAAATGGCAACGGTGCAAATGATGACCAATGCTCATGCTTCGAGCCAGCTATGTCAGCACAAACACCTTAAAACCAAAGAAGAGACGGTATCATAACAAACAAGAAGTACTCAGACGTGAATAACATCTACAAACGAATTTAGCAAAGAGGTAAAATCTTTTAACAAATGTCGTTTGACCAAGCTTCATAAAATTACAATCAGACAGTAAAATTCTACCCCCCCAAGATCTAGTTTGCTAATAAAAAGTTTTGCCAACAGATCGTATCCTTACATGAAATCGTTGGAGTCGTCCTGGTAAAAGAAAAGCTAAAGCAACATGGTTTGAGAAGTTTGGACATCAACCATTAGACCACATGTATTCTTTCTAATGATATTTTTCAGTACCATCAAGCTAACTGGTTGTGAACAGTCAGTGTACTCGGCAAATAAGCAATTAGGTCGGTTTCCAACTAATTGCAAGTACCAGGTCCAATTAGAGGTTTCTTTTGAGACAATACAAGGAAACATCACACAATTCAGTTTCCAGGTTTGACGCGGCATGTGGCAAGAAGATTACCATGTTGTACAGCTAAACCCCAATAACGAGAAAGCCAGCACCTCTTCAGGACTACCTCTTCCTGAAAGAATTTGCACACAAGGAATGGAATAAAATTACAAAAATAAGTAGAGTGAAGCCTCAGAAAATACCATGAAAAAATCAAGCGTACCATCTCTTCATGAGTCAAAACCATTCGTTGTGTCATTGAGCGAAGGGCTTTTGCTTCAGATTCAGCTTCCCTGAGCTGCTCCATGGCGCCTAAAGTCTCATCTTTTAAGTTCTGATTCAAAACAGATAAAAGTGGGGAGAAAATAATCAGCACTAGAAAAAATCAAGTGAGCCAAGAGAAACCAGAATTTCAGGGAGTTCGCCAACCATATATTACCTCAAGTTCTGCACGAAGATTAGAAACTTCGACATCTCTTCCATCTTTTGTCTGTTGTGCAGCTTTTAGAGCAACCTGGGATGGAAAACTTTGCTGAATGAGTTCCCATCAAGAAAAAATCTTAAAGCAAAAAACACCATCAACTCACCAAACTTGATTGGGGCCAGCTTAAAGTTAAACAAACCCTTTCTTAGATCATTTTTCTAAGATCCCAGACATGCTCAACCAAAAAGCAGAGAACAGAGTAATGGGAAGTCATTTGGGGCATGAGTCTGCCGATATTTAGGTTTAGCTACTAGGGACAATAAACAACAAAATCAATGAGATACTGCCACAGCACGTTTCGAGATTCATATGCTTAAGATAATAGCAAGCCATGCTAAAGCATCCTTACTACATACAAAGAACAACGCAACACTGAGCTACAACAACCGAATGCTAAAGGACAGATTGCATCAGTGAGATGGGAATCCATAAGTGAGGTCTCGGGTTTAAATCCGGGCACCATCCACCTGCCTCTGAGACACCGGGATTTTCCTCCCTCATGATGGCCGTAGGACCAGTGCAGTGCTAGAGTTCCAGAGGGTGGTGTACACCCTGTTTTTCTAGAGGACAGATTGCATAATTTATATTTAAATAGGTTGATGATAAATTACGACTACCTTCCTCTGCTTCAATATAAAAAAACAATTTAAAACATTTCTGATTTATTTATACCTTCTGTTCATTTATATTTTTTCACCAGCACTCTTGGAAAGTTAATGTGGCTAATTTTTGTTTTTCACATTTCAAAAAGAATTGCTCGAATGGTGCATTCCCCAGATCATAGATAAGACAAGACATTGTCTTCTGTATAAGAAGTACGAGACAGCAATCTATGCAGATAACTTGCAATTAATAAACAAGAAACCATTAGTTCAGTTACTCGGGATGAATCATGACTCGAGGCTATTAAAATCTCTTCAACTGATTGGCAAATTTTATTAAGAAGACCATTAACTCAGGTAAAACTGAAGCTCCTGGTTGATCAGCTTGTAAAGCATATGCAAACAAACCCCAAATAGACATGAAAGAGAAATGCACTGTAATTGCCAAATTTGTATTCAATTTACCTCTCTTTGACGTATTGCTGCTTCTTTCCTGTAGAAACATATATTACATCATTTTCCCAGTGTCAAGTATCAAAACTTATATAACATCCACCCAATCTAGATTTATCATTTACCTGCTCAACAACTTGGCTTCCAAAGACACTCCTTCTCCTAAAGAAGCCACCTATAGAATACAAGTTTTGCAGATGAAATTAACAATGCCATACCATCAAAATCATTAAATGTTGACTTAACATTAAGGTTACACACAGAAGTTCTGAAGATACAAGTCAAATTAACATTGCTATTGGGATGAACTATTTAAGAATACAGGAATTATATACCTGTTTCTCCAGCTCCCTTGCCCTGGCCTCTGCTTCTTCGCGCTTTTCATCTACACGACGAAGCTGAAATAAAAACATACATCACACTATACAAGTGTGCATCAACCACAACTACCACAATGTCTCTATGTCACTGTACTATTGTTTGTATAACAGTATATGGTTGGGATCAACAGAGAAACCACATAGATAGACTCACCTTATCTATAACCATGTCATGCTCTTCTTGTAGCATATCAAGCTGCAATTAAGCACCATTTTCATCAAGTAAAAGTTGTAAAATCCGTGTGAATGTAAGCTTATCACTTACATCTGACTCAAAAAACAACATTATTAACGTTCTTTAGTAAATTCATCTTGCGTTGTGTACAAGTAACTTTTAGATTTGATAGGATAGCCATACTTCATCACGAAGTGCAGATGCCTCATGCTGATCTCCCATATCTTTGTCTACACGTCCAATATCCTTTGTAAACCTACAATGTACACTATCACAGTTAAAGATGTTGCCAAAGCACAAGATCGAATTTCACTGAGAGGCTGTTTTACTGCCTAACTGTGCTGCTAGCATGTAATGCAAAATACTCATGGAGGATAACAAATGTGCAAAGAATCATGTTGTGATGTTGAACCTATGATCCAAGAAGCAATAAGGAACTTGACTTCTGACCACATAATGATACTAACGGATGGGAGCATACAATATTATTAATTTACAATTGTTGGCATACCCAGTTATTAAATTATGGATAAGTTAACGCTTATCAAGATGATTATGAAATGCGGGCATGCATCTATGATTTAACAAATGTTCAGTGAAAAAAATATAAATAGTGTAGAGAAGATTCATGAATAAATGCCAAGTAGGAGAGGATGACAATTTTTTCATATGCATAATAGTTTCCTAGGATGTGACTCCTGGGAAAGGAATGACTTTATAACAATATATGCTACACAAAATGATTCATACTTTGTCCTTAAATAAGCGAGTTTCTAATTATGAACAAATCAGGCTGTGCCAAGAGAAAAAGTAGAGGTCAGCCAAGACTGACATAGAAGTGGTGAAAATAGGTTCAGGTCAGTGGAATACACCAAAGTAGTGTGCTTTAGATAAGAAAGCATGGAGGAAAGTCATCAGGTTTTGGAGCCCTTGGGAGATTCATCTCTTTAGAACTTCAATTCAGTGTCACTGCTTCAGTTTTTTTAATGGGTTTCTTTTTAGCCCAACTCCAAGTCATCAGAGATAAAAGGCTTGTGGTCTGTCAATGAGGATAAGCGAAATACACCTCTATATTTAATGATAAATTAAGGGATATATAAGCTTTTGGAGTTCGCAAGTCTTATTCGAGCCACCTAGTCCACGTTGATATATGCCACCCACTTTTCTGAAAACTGCATCAGCTTGTTACCTGGTCCACCTTTGTCCATAATTACTTGAAGCTTTGGTTTAACGATAACAATAATCAGTAAATGATACTTTCCTCATTACTTTAGTAACTATAAAACCCAATATTCTTTGAGCTCACTGTCATTTACCAATAAGTAGATAAGTTATCAGAAATGAGGATAGGCATCGCTTTGAGATATGTTGTTGACCTAGTAAGCTCTGGCAGGAGCAATCAGAGGTATACTGCCTTCTACTTAATCATTTTATTAGAAGATCCCAAAATCAGTTTATAGAAGAACCCTAAGTGGTATTCAAAGATGAAACATCTAAAGATGAATAGCAACCAAAGAAATAGACATTAACAGGTACAAGCATCTCTTACCTTTCTCTGAG
This sequence comes from Cynara cardunculus var. scolymus, assembly GCF_001531365.2. NCBI lineage: Eukaryota > Viridiplantae > Streptophyta > Magnoliopsida > Asterales > Asteraceae > Cynara > Cynara cardunculus. The sequence goes on along the minus strand of NC_037531.1, from coordinate 17,716,480 downwards.
TCTGTTTCCAGCAGGAGGTTCTATCGGGGGTGGGATGGAACCAGGGTTTCTCAAAGATGGTCTAGTAGGTGGCACCATTTGTCCTGTGCGAACGGATGCTGACGGTCGTCCAGCTGATGTGGATCGAGTAGGAGGAGTGTGCTCCATAAAGTTCCGACCTAACTAATAGGAGCATAAGAAAGTGCTTAAAACATCAACACATATAAAGAATACAAATAAGCCTATAATGATGGAATTAGTTAATCATATTCAAGACCAATTTGTAGTATTATTCCGAATCATTGCCTTTCAAGAATGATGACCTCCCAGCCTGACCAAGCCTGCAATCAGTCAGCCAGTGCTCAAGCCAGGGTGGAGGAAAGCTGACTTTGGACAGATTAGTTATCCCTACCAAGATCAAGGTTCCCGGTAATCGCTACAAGCTTATTGCATATGAAAAGGTATATGCTCACTTGGGATCCCCATTTTCGGTGGTATTTAAACAGTTTAATGACAATACAGGAACAATTAAAAAGCAAATTATCACTATTAGGTGGTCTTCAATAGTAGACGCTGTTTGATTCGGGTGATCTTCAGTACTTGACTATGTTTGACAGATGAGGTCTGGATTCTTGATTATACAGTGTTAGATTAAGCAAGGCAGCAATTGGTATGTAACTCCAAAACAAACAATTTATTTCTTACTACATTAAAAAAGTTCCAAAAAAGATTGTGACATGGTTGAGAACTCCAATTCTGTAGCTTATCTAGCAAGAACTTCAAACTAACTAGCACAATTTCTTTCATACTGAATCAACAAAGTTCCAAAAATATTGTAACATGGTTGGGAACTCCAATTATATAGCTTATCTAGCAAGAACTTCGAACTAAGTAAGCTCCTGTAGAGATTCCACCTGTACTTTCATGCATTAATAGCTGCCTCACTTAATCTACCACCGTTATGAACAATCCAAACCGCAATTACCTTTCATCTATATTCTCGAACAAAACAATCGAATTAACAAAGAAGCGGTTTTGAAGCTTTAGCTCAAACATATACTATACGAAATGCAAACATACATCAACCCAGAAAGAAACGAATTGATTCGACTTACCGCAGGTGACGGCGATCTATTTGGTCTACCAAACGAAACACCAGACAAGGCACCAACACTACCATTATTATTATTATTAGCATTGTTTTTTCCAAAGGAGGTAGGAGCAGCGAACCGAAACCCTGGATCATCATCCTCCTCGTCATCATCTGCAGTCTGTGAAGCCATGACTTGCGCCAAACGCAGCGCCGCAGCTTTAGCAGCAACGTTCTGTGTCCTCTTAATCGTTGAATATCCAGAAGGTTGACCTAATCTCGACTGAGGATGCGCCGGAGACATCGCTGGTGATGATGAACCGGTGCTGCTAGAACCACCGCTCCACTGCCGTGTATACACCGGACTCTCCGTCCGCTTCCGATCCATTTCACAGAAAACAAACACAATTAGTAGATCAACAGTAGTAACAATTGAGAAATTTGATCAAAATTTCGTCTGGATTTCTTGAATTCCTGGATTTTCTCGATGATTTTGAGGAGAGAAAAAAGGACCGGCGAGATCGGAGGGGATGGAATCGTGTGTTGTTTTGATGGAGACTTGGAAATTGGGGGCCGTTAAAATACGGGATTCGACGTTGAAACGCTTGACGTGTAAAGTGGATGAAGAAAACAACTTTTCCGTTAAAGTTAACGGCGTTTATATATATATTATATAAATAAAATTAAAAAGGAAAATAAATAAAAGCGGTCGTTGTAGTATAGTGGTAAGTATTCCCGCCTGTCACGCGGGTGACCCGGGTTCGATCCCCGGCAACGGCGTATTTTTAATATTGTAAATTTACACATTTAGCCCTCCAACTTTTAGTAGTTTGACATGTTAAGAGCATATTAACCCTCCAACTTCTATTAGTTTGACATTTTAAGAGCATTTCCAGAATTATTTTTAAATTTAGAATCAAAATTTCAAAAAAGAAAAAAAGATCATATTTTATTTTAACAGTTTCTTTGTTTTAGACAACATTAATTATCTATACTGTATTATAAAGTATTTGACAAAAACTTTTAAAAATCATCTTTTATACATGAAGTACTGTTTATTGAAACATATTACTTAAAATTCAAGATTACAAGTAAATTGTGCATAAGTACAACTTATTAAGCTCCATAGTAGAATAAGTGTGACTAACTGTAAATAAATATAATCAAATACATGATAAAATTCTAATTTTAAATATATCAAAAATATAATTAGGATAATTATTAAGTTATAATAAAATACTTAGTTATTATCTTTATAAAATTTATATTATTAAATCAAAAATAAATTACTTCGTCATTGAACCTAAATTAAATTATAATATTAAAAAAATAAATTAAAAAAATTACACACAAAAAATGAGAACTTTTTTTTAATTTTTATGATATCTTCAAATTTATATTTTATTAAGAAAAACATTATTGTTTGTTCAAAACCACATAAATTCGTATTATAACATACAGAGACCAAAAAAATAAAATGAAACATTAAAATCTAGATATATATGGTTGAATTGCATGAATACTTTTATAATATTATTAAAATTTTAATACATTTTAATAATATATTATTTATTTCTCTTAAACATTTTTTCTTGAAAGACAAGCATTTTATTACCAAGGAACATGAAGGGTACAACGAGTATGAAATAGACTGTGTTTTATGCAAGACATAGAAAACCGACCAACATCGTATTATAAATAAAATCAAGTTAAATGACAGTCTATTTCATTAGGAGATTATCTGCATTTTGAAAGAACAAAGACCCTCATTTAATGGAATTTTTTAATGGTTGTTGGAGAAGTAATCAAATCAGGACGTTTTTGCAAACCAAGATGATCATTTTGTAATTTTGAAACTTAAGAGACTAAGGGGCCGTTTACTGGGTAAGTGTTTACCGACACGAGTCATCACACTATTTAATTTATCGAGTAACATTCTCAACCATCAACGTGGATTGCGGTAAATGTATTTTACTCGGTAAACGCTTATCGGGTATGAGTCGTCTCCCTCGCTTACTTGGTAAGAGTCATCATCTTTGCTATGTCTTTTGCCAAGTAAGATTCTCAGTCTTTGTCATGCTCATCATTAAGGTAAGTGACAGCCGGTAAGCAGTTACTCAGTAAGAGTTTGATAAATGGCTCATCAAATTGTTATTTTCAAAAAAAAACCATAGGACCAAATTTATGATTTTAATAAACGTTAGGGACGAAAAACGTAAAATTAATATTTGTTCATGTTTTCAAAGTCAACACAAAGCAACAAACGAATATGCTTCAAAAGCGCATGCATTTTCGAATCGTCTTCTCGTTCATCAACCAGAACCTCCTTTCATTTCCCTCCATTAATCCCATCTTCATCCCTCTCTCACGAAACCCTCACTCTATCTCATCGATTTTGTACAACAATTTCAGCCATCATCGCCATGGAATTCATGGATTCCTCACGACAACCTCTGATTCCGAGATTCCTCTACTCGTCTATGAAATTCAACGATTTTGAGCATTTGAGGCCGAATCAACGAGATACCTCGTCCTCTTTGAGATCTACTCCTTCGATTTCATCGTCATCGTCAACGCCGAAAAGAGGTTTTGTGGTTCCGGCTCCTAGCGAGCCACGTAAGATCGCAATGTTCTCTCCGGCGTATTACGGAGCGTGTACAGCTGGTGGTATTCTTAGTTGTGGTCTCACTCACACGGCCGTCACTCCGCTGGATCTCGTCAAATGTAATATGCAGGTTGATCTCTCGTGCATATAATTGTTATAAATTTGTAGTGATTTTTGTGGATCACGGAGTTGAATTATTGCAGTAATTGGATTGATAAACTAACTTATGCACGACGTAAATTGAAATCCGATTCTTTTATCACTATGTATGGTAATGATGATGTTTAGAAATATGCGTATGCAAGTTTTAGACACGCATCAAATTTGTTAATCACTTGTGAGATGTATGGATTCTGTTTAAATTGGTTATGCCTTTAAGAATAAACTTGTTGTTTTTCTTTCAATATGAATTCTGATTATTTATGGATGTTGTCGCTTATACTGATTAATGTGTAGCTAATTCTAAAGAAGTTACAAGAATAAGATCATGATCGCTAACTTTTCGCTTTTTCTATACCATGTTTAGAAGGAGAGAAGGTAGGTTCCAACATGTAATAGAGAATTTCTCCAAGTCTAGCCTATGTGGGACTCTAACATGCCCCTCCAACATAAATTTTGATTATTTATGGATACTGCCGCTTATATTGATTAATGTGTAGCTAATTCTAAATAAGTTACAAGATCGTGATCGCTGACTTTTCGCTTTTTCTATACCATGCTTAGAAGAAGAAAAGGTAGGTTCCAACATATAATGAAGAATTTGTTCAAGTCTAGCCTATGTGGGACTTTAACATGCCCCCTCTAACTGATGCTAGATGCACAAAGATGTCTATAGTGTCGGATGGGGTTAGGCGGGCAAAGATGTTCGGGATGGTAGAACTTCGCTTTGATACCATTTGAGAATATACCCCAAGATTACTCTCCAAAAGAGCCATTAAGGAGAAAAAGGAGGTTCCAACATATATAGTGGAGAATTTTTCTAATCTAGCTTATGTGGTACTCTTAACGGTATGTAAATTATAAGCATTGATATAGTATAAGTGATTGTTATTTGCTAAACTGAAAATTACTCTCAAGTATGATAAAGGGGAAAAGTTTTTCCTTTAAAATTGTTCTACTGGTTTGTATACTACATTTGACTTCTTATGTAAGATTTCAATATGAAACATGTTATGTGATTTGCATATGTTGGACTTATATGCATTCATGTAAAACATAACCATTGACATTGTTGAATCAATTACTCATGAATCTTGCTTTTTGAAACATACAATTCTTCAGATTGATCCTGCAAAGTACACGGGTATCAGTTCTGGTTTTAAAGTATTGCTCAAGGAGCAGGGAGTAAAAGGATTTTTTAGGGGTTGGGTTCCAACTTTGCTTGGTTACAGTGCACAGGGTGCTTGCAAGTTCGGATTTTATGAGTTCTTCAAGAAAACCTACTCTGATATGGCTGGCCCTGAGTTTGCAACCAAGTATAAAACATTGATCTTCCTTGCCGGTTCTGCATCTGCTGAATTCATTGCTGACATTGCACTATGCCCTTTTGAGGCAGTTAAAGTTCGCGTGCAAACGAAGCCTGGATATGCCAAAGGTTTGTCAGATGGCTTTCCAAAGTTTGTTAAGGCTGACGGTTATGCTGGGTATGATCCTAGTGGTGATTAATTTGAGATTTTAGTTGGATAACATATTTGATTTTCTATCAATCTTAGTACCAACTTACAATATTCATTTATTCTCCTACAGGCTTTTCAGGGGGATAGCTCCTCTTTGGGGACGACAAATTCCATGTAAGTTAATAACTTACTGAAGTTCTGAGTTGAACTCTATAACAAGTATTTAGGGAATTAGGGGACTGTTTGGTTGGTTTTCCATTAAGACTTGCATGGATAAAGTCGTCTATATGAATTAATGTGTCTATATAGATCGAAAAGTTTTTTGTTTGGGATAATTTTTTTCATAAATGGAAGCAGGGTGTTTTTTAGTTGGGATGGAGAATTTGGAAGAAACTTAGGCTTTCTGCATAAAGCTTCCTGCTAGAAGCTTATTGAATAAGCCACTTTCTATATCATCAAGCCACTACCAAACAATCATGTATAGCTGACCGAATAAGTTGTGAGTCTCATTAAGCTCATAAAGTTGCTACCAAATAGATGTATAGTTGTCCAAATAAGTTGACTTTCATTAAGCTCATAAAGTTGCTACCAAATAGATGTATAGTTGTCCAAATAAGTTGACTTTCATTAAGCTCATAAAGTTGTTAACAAACAGACCCTTAGTCTATCTGCATAATGGTATCATGTTCGAAATAGGTGTCTGTTGTTACCAATTATTAACCGTTTTTTTGGAAAGGTCTTTAATTTACTAGGACAAAGAGTGATAGAAATAAAAATGCATGCATTTTTCAGATACAATGATGAAATTTGCATCTTTTGAGACAATTGTGGAGATGTTGTACAAGTATGCCATCCCCACACCAAAGGACCAATGCAGCAAAAGGTTGCAACTTGGAGTGAGTTTTGCCGGTGGTTATGTGGCTGGTGTATTCTGTGCCATTGTCTCTCACCCTGCTGATAATTTGGTTTCTTTCCTCAATAGTTCCAAAGGGGCCACTGCTGGTGATGTGAGTATATCTCCATATCTTCAATTCATCCTCATACTATACTTTTCTTCTTTGATTTATGCACAAAACATGTTCAGTAGTCATGTTGAGTGCCATAATCCCATTAGTATTTTGAAGCATACAGTTCTTTTTATAAATGCTCAAAAAGGCACCAATCAAATTTTTTGTTGGTGTGAGGATATATGGAATCTCATCATATTACTCTCAAAAAGTGTCCTTAAGGAGAGAAGAGAGATTCCAATAAATATAGAGGATAAAGAGTCCAAGTCTAGCCCATGTGGGACTCCTGTAAGATCCTACATCGGTTGGAGAGGGGAACAAATGTTGCCTTGTAAGGGACTGAATACCTTTTCTATTAGACGCATTTTAAAACCGTGAGTCCAGTTGTGTGGACAAAGCGGATAATATCTGGTATGGTTGGTCTGGGATGTTACAGACACACCCCATCCAATGGAGGCTAACAAAGATTGCCTTATATTTTCAAATCCTAGAGCAGTAGACTTTGACTTGATACCATGTTATAACATGTGGAACCCCATCTTATTACCCTTCAAAAATCCCTTAAGGAAATTAGGGATATTCCGATAGGGTTGGGTTCCAGTAAGCAAGAGAGTTAAGGTGAGAAGTGTAAAAAGAAATCTCCACCCTTGGATGTATATTAGGATGAGATGCACAAGATTAATCCAAGTATCAAGCATGATTCTTGTGTTGATTTGAGATTAAAGGTGATTAAGGTTCCAGATCCCTTCTTATGTTTCTCACTTTAACACTCATGCTCACATGATCATTTGCTTGTTCAGATATATATTGAATATAAAGGGTCAAAATTTAGCTAACGTGGGAGTCCAACGATTGCCTATACATATATCTTAACATGATATTTAAAACATATGGTGCAGGCTATCAAGAAGCTTGGTATGTTGGGTCTATTCACTCGTGGTCTTCCTCTTCGTATTTTTATGATTGGAACTCTTACCGGAGCACAATGGGGCATCTATGATGCTTTCAAAGTTTCCGTTGGCCTGTTAGTTTCTTACCATTCTTTTACTTGTCAAAACATACTAACTTCTATCTTCCTTTCAAACCCTAAAATGCAAACTATTGTATGTTATATGTTTTTTCTTTGAAGTATATATATATATATATATATATATATATATATATATAGAGAGAGAGAGAGAGGTTTAGGGGAAAATCCCAAAAAATGAAAAACTGATGAGCACCTTAGTAACCAATCATTTATACGATATTGACATGTGCATATAAGTAACTAAAGTTGTTTCTTGGTTTATGTGCACATGTGCATATAAGTAACTGAAGTTGTTTCTTGGTTTCTATGCACATGTGCATATAAACAACTGAAGTTGTTTTTTGGTTTCTATGCACATGTACATATAAGTAACTGAAGTTGTTTTTTGGTTTCTATACACATGTGCGTACCAGACAAGTTGCTTATAAATTACTTATATGCACATGTACATACCATCCAGATGAATAGTTACTAGGGCATTCCTCAGTTTTTTCGTTTTTTGCGGTCTTTCCCTGAAGATGACCCTATATTTATATACACACATGTTTTTTATGTGAAGTATATATATATATATATATATATATATATATATACACACACACACACATGCACCCTCCTCACTTTTTCATGAGGTTTGATCCTGTGACCACATGAGAGGCAAGGCTCTATCAGTAACCAGATTACTGCAAGACCATTGACCCTTTTCATAACGTTATATGTTTTTTGAATGACAAATTGACGTTTGTTTTGTTCGTAGGCCTACCACGGGCGGTGCTGCTCCTCCTGCTAAGTAAACTAGTAAGCAATCTACCAAAAGATGAAGTGATTTTGTATTTTGAATTGAGGGATAATAACGCTAGATTGGCTTCAAGATTGCTACCTTCTTGCATTGGTGTTACACTCTCTGGAATGGTTATAATCTACTGAAATGTTGTGATCGCATTCCCCTAATGAGATGAAATTATAGATACATAAAAGAATGGTATGTTACTTAGGCGAAATAAAAATATGTCGTCTCAAAGTTGACTGTTCCCACTCTGTCCCACCAATCATGTGAAGACACATCGTTGTATTTAATTCGTGTTTATTTTTTTTAAGTCGGGTATTGTACACATATGGAGATAACCCTAAAAACAATGATTAAGTGGGACCACCAATAGGAAATTTGAAAATAAATATTTAAAATAGAAAAATAATATAAAAATATATGAATATAATATTTTAATATTATAATCAACGTTGAATTCTTCAAAATGGGAAATTCATTGAAGATGAATATTTTTTTTTTCGGTCAAAAGTGTCTGGAGGTCTCAAGTTCAAATCCAAGCATAAATAAAAATCTTCTTATGACCATGAAGGTTCAAATACGGTGACTCCATGCTACTTGCAAAGCAGGTGGTCGCCCTAGGATTGTCAGTCTGACTTGATAATCATTTTTGGGGTTACCTCCATATTTGGGGGAAAAAACATTTTCTTTCCTACTTTCTCCATTTTGGAGATTGTTTTAAAAAAATTGTTGAAGCAAAACATTGGCTCAAAATCCTCATTTTCTCTTTTTTTTTTGAAAAAACTGTTAAGATGCCTTTAATAAGTAGTAGACATGTTAAGACTAATAATTTCATAGATATGTTGACAATTCTATATCTGGTTTAATTTAACAAACATAATAAGCTTTTTTTTTAATTAATCTGGATATCCAACTCGCTGTGCGAGCCGACTAATCTCAAAACGACCATTTGCTTTACGGAATTACGGGTAGTCCGGAGTCACCGGATTTTAATGTAATATAAAAATACAAACAACTCACCAAAATGCAAATTGTTAACATATTTCTTCATCTTCTCAAAATACTGTTAAAAGTGATGCAATTTTAATATTTTCTTCTGATATCCAAAATAAAAAGAAATTAGAAATTAGTTCATACTTGATGAATAACGAAAAACACTGATTATTCATATCATACCCGTTAAAATATCTGGTTAATAAATGATGAATAAACTACAAATAATGGATACTTTTTTATTATCAGTAACTGTATTCAATTGATTGGAATATAACAGATATTGGATTTATCTTTATTCATTGTCACCATATCCGTCTTCTCCCAATCATCGGATGTGAATACCCTTATACCGGCTTCACTTCTTTTTAGGTCATATTTGTCGTATTTGATATAAATGACACAAATCATAAAGACAGCCAGACATATGACCCCTTTGACTTTAATATTTTGATCACTTATTAAAATCCTCAATTATTTACAGATATGTTATTCTTTTTATCAAAAATGTATCAAAATATAACAAAGTAGGGTGTCGTTTACCAAATATTTACCCTGTAAGCGCTTACCGGTAAAATTTAACACTATCATTTACTTACCAGACAAGATTTTAGTTCACCAAAACGACACCGTATGCAACAATCCGGTAAGCGTTTACCATGGTAAGAGTCGTGGCCCTCACTTACCGGATAAGACTCTTGGTCTTTGCCTCGCTCTTACCGGGTAAAATTCTTGGTCCTTATCATATTCATCCGATAAGGTAATGTGACTTGGTAAACGCTTATTCAAGTAAGCGTTCGGTAAACGACCCCTAGGTCTTAAATCCTATTTACTGTAACAACAAGCTTTTTTTTTTTCAAATTAATGTAACAACGTCCAATTTTTTCTGGTTTGTACCATCTTTTACTTACAATTGATAGATTTTGTAACTATTAATAACGTATTGGCCAAATTATTAAATTAAACTATAAATGTCACATTAAAATCAACCAATTTCATATAAATTGAAAACCCAATTATCAGATAAATCTAAGCACCAGATATGTAAAATTAAACATTTGTTATAATAACTGAGGAATTTTTACCGTTACGTTTTAGTATATTTTTTAAATAGATGATATAAGTATAATTATTTTTATTAAATTATTTAATAAATAACATTAATTAACTATAACATAGAAAACATATTAAAAAAATGTGCATGCCTTCAGATAATAAACTGAAAATTTAAAGAACATAAAATACAACAAATAAAATTTAAAAAATGAATAAAATATAAAGATATAGGTGTATTTGATATTTTGGAAAAGAATTAAGTTTTATTTTAAGGTTATATTGGTAAAATGTAAGTCTGTTTCACTTTGGTCCATGGAATGAGGTGGAACACGTTTGTTCCACTCTGTTTCTGTCTGCTCCACATAAAATTCTTATCAAACATAAAAATGATCTTTATTCTGTTATGTCCACACCCTTAATATCAACACTTTTGCAAGTTGAAATAGTCATTTTTAAGGATCAAATTCATCTCTTAATAATTTTTATAATATAATTACTTTTTTTTATTAACCTGGATATCCAACCCGCAATGCGAGCCGACTAATCCCAGGGCAACCACCTGCTTTGCAGATAACCCGGAGTCACCGCATTTGAACCTCCGTGGCCACAAGGGGATTTTTATTTCTTTTTGGATTTGAACATGAGACCTCCTGATACTTTTGACCTTTGGAGCCAACCTCAAACCAATTAGACATCACCCTTGTAGTTTAATATCATTACTTTTGCAAGTTGTGTCTTCGTAACTTGCGAATGAGCTAAAAAACATAAAAACAAATTCACCTTTTTCACCTAGATCTCCAAATGACACCTCCGTAAATGGGTGAAAACTAAAGGGAAAAAAATCACTTTTCACCTAGGTCCGTAAGCCAGTGAAAAGTGAATGTTTTTTACTTTAGCTCATCCATAAGTCAGGAGGTGCCACTTGTAGAGGTAATAATATATTGAAATTTTTGAAGAAAAATGACTAATGGGTCGTTTACCTAAAATGCTTACCTGGTAAACACTTATTGTCAGAACTCAACACTTTAATTTATTTTACTGGGTAAGATTGTAATACATCAAAATGATATCGTATGCAACGATTTACCCAGTAAACGTTTACCCAGGTAAGAGTCGTCACTCTCACTTGCCGAGTAAGACTCTTCATCTTTATCATTGCTTTTACCGTAAGATTTTTGACTTTTGTCATGTTCATTTGGTAAAGAAAATTACCCAGTAAACATTTACCAGGTAAGCATTTAATAATCGACCGCTAAAATATGAATTTGATCTCCGAAAATAATTAGTTGTATTAATTTCTCTTTAAAATATTATAAAAATAAAACATTTTCAAGTTTTCAAAATAAGAAAACTAAATTATTAAAAAAATAAAATATCTTTGGGGGCAAGGGGCTGAGAGATTGGGGTTTTGCCACCTGTGTTCCTGAATCTATCTATATCTATATATACACATATAGATATACATATATGTATGTATATATCTTCATGTTTGGTTGTGAGTGTAACCCCACAACCAAAAGTGTTTTCCTTTTCATCAATCTCTTATTTCAAGTTCCAAATTCAAAGCTTGATTCAATTTCAACAATGGCAGCTTTCTCTCACCATCACCACCTTTTTCTCCATCAAACCACCGCTTTCCACCCCCACTCCACCACCCACAACTTTTCCGGCCACCAACCAACCACCGCCTTCCACCCACACTCCACCACCCACAACTTCTCTGTCCACCAACCAACCACCACCGCCGCTGCCGCCGCTTGTTTACTTGATCAAGATCATCATCACAGAACCAAGAATTTGCAGAGAAAAGGCTATTCAACATCAATGGAGGTTGATGGTGGCAGCCATGATCATTTAGCCATGAAGAGGAAGGCCATTAATGGAATTTCCCAAGTAAAAAATATATATACTTTTTTTAAATATTTATTTATATTTTATTGAATATTTAAAAAGAGTATGATGGCGTAAGACGTCTCTCCGTCGTTACAATAAGACGTATAGCATTTCTGGAGGGCGTGGCTCACGCCATGTTGCAACAGTGGTGTGCGTTATTTAAAAGGCGGGACTTTAAAAAAATAGTTCATTTAGTTTTTTATCAGAGCATTTTCAACAACTATGTTAATTTGGAAATTTTAGAGAGTTGATAAAAATTTGCTCCAACAGCTACGGTAAATCTTCTATAAAATAGAAGAAAAAAAAAAGAGATAATGAAGAAATCTTCTATATATATATATATGTGTGTGTATATATATAGACTTGAGATCATGTGAGGCCAAGGGTTTTTCGTGAGACCCGTAAGACCAATTCTCAACTTTTAGATTATATCTACAATCTAAACATTCATAATCACAAAATTGCCACGAGACTTCTCAATAATCATAAAATTGCCACCGTGCAACTTTAGACCAWTAGATCATTAGCTTATAAAGTTGATCAATGAACATAAATTGGTCTTACAGGTCTCACGAAAAACCATTGGTCTCATGTGAATCCAACTCATTCTATATATATCATACAACTTTGCCTTCTTATGTCACGTCTAGAAAAACGTCGCGTCCTTACAGTGACATATAAGACTTGAGGTTTGATCTTACCGTTACATTGAACGTTACGTTAATTTAAAACTTTGATTTTATTTATTAATTCTTATAATTTTCTTTAAGTATTTGAAAAATGTTGATAGGATACAAGAAAAGGAAAGAGGAAGAAGCAAAAGAAAAGCGGTGATGATGAAGGGGAAATTGGGTACATTCACGTTAGAGCAAGAAGTGGTCAAGCAACTAATAGGCATAGTCTTGCTGAAAGGGTATTTTAGTCATTTTATATTTAATTTTTGAGTTATTCATATATAGATAGATAGATTTGAGGATCACTTGAGACCAACATGTTTTTATAAGACCCGTGAGACCATTTTTTTTACACTTGAAACTTCATAGTGTTTTTGCTGTGAAAGTTTTACTTTTTTTTTTTACCTTCACAGCGTTTTGCTATGAAGTTTCAAGTGTAAAAAAGTGGTCTTACACTTGAACACATGCTGGTATCACATGAACCCAACCCCCCTTCTCTCTCTCTCTCTCTCTCTCTCTATATATATATATATATATATATATATATATATATATACATATTATAATAACCATCGTGCTGACATTTTTGACTTATTTTCATAAGGTGAGAAGAAAGAAAATAAACGAAAGAATGAAGCTTTTACAATCTATTGTTCCGGGATGTGATCAGGTGATTGCTTCTTCTTATGTTGATAGAATCTGGTTTATTTTATCTGTGTTTTTATAAAGACGATGAATAATCTGTATTTATTGGTCAGACTGCTTAAATCTATTTAAGTCATAAGTAATGCACGTTTTACATAAACCCCATCATGGTCATTAACAATAATCAATATTAAAATTATCGAAGGGAAATTAATTAAAATATCTATTTTCATACTTTGCATTCATTTCTTAGTCATTTCTCTCCCTATATTTCAAAAATGTCACTAGGTTCACAAGTGACATCTCCTCAATTTATGAAGGAGGCAAAGTGTAAAAAAAAATTTGAACCAGATCCGCAAGTACAGTGACCAAATTAATAAATTAGTCCTAACACTTCTGCAAGTGGCACTATCGATGGGAAATTAATTAAAATAGCTATTTTCAGACTTCAGATTCATCTCTTAGTCATTTCTCTTTCTACATTTCAAAAGTATCGCTAAGTTCACAAGTGACACCTCCTCAATTTACGAATGAGTCAAAATGTAAAAAAAGTTTCTGAACCAGGTCCGCAAGTGCAGGGACTAAATTAATAAATTAGTTCTAACACTTCCGCAAGTGACGGTATGAATGGGAAATTAATTAAAATAACTATTTTCAGATTTCAAATTCATTTCTTAGTCATTTCTCTCTCTATATTTCAAAAATGTCACTAGGTTTGCAAGTGACACCTTCTCAATTTACGAATGAGTCAAAATGTAAAAAAAAAAAAATTTGAACCAGGTCCACAAGTGCAGGGACCAAATTAATAAATTAGTCCTAGCACTTCCGCAAGTGGCGGAGGTGCCACTTGACCTTTATCTAATTTACAGATTTGGTCCCTGCATCTACGAACTTGGTTCAGAAATCTTTTGTACATTATGAGATGGAAAGAGTTTGTTTTTATCTATTATCAAGGGTAAATATGTAATTTAATTAATTTAAATAGTGTAATAATTACATATTTCTAAAACTATCTGTCATTTTTATTGTATACATTTGTTTAAGATGGTGGGAGTCTCTTGATATCTCATAATAATTACTGACATAAATGATCAAATTTTAAACATTTAATTATACCCATAATCAAATCAAACATATTTGTTTATCATTTAGGGTGTGTTAAACTGTTACAGTATTTGAAATTGGATTTCTTTTCGAACTCTTTCCAAACTTGCATTTGGTATAACAGAAATTTCAGAATTGAAACATGATTTATAACTGATATTTCATTGGATTTCGTAAAATTTATTTATAATAATGTTTAAAATACATTAAACACATTCACTCTGTTATAATCAATTAACAAATATAATATAATTATTTTTACAACTATATAAATTTATTTTTATAAATTATCTAATAAAAATATATTAAATTTCATTTTAAATTAAACAAACCAAATATTCTATATCATCCAATTCCAAATGCTTGTGATTGCAAAATGGTATAAATCAGTGTTTGATTGGTTTGAGTTTGGACTCTAAAGATCAAAAGTGTTTGAAAGTTACAGGTTTGAATTCAAGAAGAAATAAAAATTCTCTTGTGGTCACGAAATTAAAATGCGTGGACTCCGGGCTACCTGTGAAACATTCATAGGTAGCCACTTTAAAATTGGTCGACTCACATAGCAGATTGAATATCTAAGCTGATATGAATTTATACCTAAAAAATATTTATTATAAAAGAATATTTAATTTAAAAAAATAAAATTAAAATATAGAATTAAATTAAATGATAAATTTCTGACAAAATCATGTGGGTTTGATTCATCACAGGTTACAGCAAAGACCCTTATGTTGGACCAAATTATTAATTATGTCCACTCTCTACAAAATCAAGTTGAGGTATGATTACTTTTCTCTTGAGTAAATTAAGGTTGTTTATTTACTTATTAATAGTTTTATTAAATGATAGTCTTTAAATCGTTAAGAGGTGAATCTTATTTGATAAAAAAAATATTTTTTTAATGGTTCTAAAACTCTCTGAATGATTTTGTATCTTGGGCATCCCTTAATCATTTAGCTGCCTAATTTCATTGTAAACAATTACCCAATAGTTATATTTCATTTTGCACTATATCATGAGAGTCTTTTAATTATTTTGCGTTAAACCATTCAGCAACTATCAAACAACTTCTTAGTTCTATTGAAATCACAAGATGGGTTATCTTGATTTGTAAAAACGTAAGAGTTTAGTTTCTTCTTATAATTGTCGTTTAAAAGATTTCGTTAAATAAGAGGCGTTTTTGTTATTTATCATTTTTTTTATCTTTTACCCGATCAAAAACCATAAAGACCAAAACTGTAAAATCGATTTTGATAGGGTAAAGTTCAAAAAATCGATAAAAGCACAAAAATGCTACTCAATTAACGAAATATTTTTAAAGAGTGTTAGAAAGAGGGACCAAATTCGAACGGTTTTATAAACCACGATGTTTATCTTGTAATTTTAAAAAAGAAAAGTGTTATTTTCCAAAACCATAGGAACCACATTTGTAGCATGCTCTTTTTTATTCCATTTTTAGTTTTTTTTTTTGGACAAATTGCATGAAAAAGTAACGTATTGTAACTTGATTTCCGTTTTGGATAACGTATTTTCAAAACTTCTATTTTGATACCTAAGATGTAAAGTTTTAAACATTTAAGTACCTGGATAACTGATTAAAGAAATTTTAGATTAAAAAGAATTCATGTCACTAATCATGTCAACAAATAATACTAAGTTGGATACCATATCTCTCGTCACATCAGAATGATAATCAGTTAATGCTTCAACTGGTTACCCGAGTACTCAAATATTTGAAACTTTACATCTTGAGTACCAAAATGTAAGTTTTGAAAGTACGTTACTCAAAATATAAATCAAGTTAAAATACGTTACTTTTTCATGCAATTTACCTTTTTTTTTAATGAGATTTCATTTTTAATGAGTATTAAGTTTTATTAAAAAAAAATTACATATCAATAATTTATGCCGTACAACTTTATCAATCATTTCCAATCGGTCTCCTTATATCTCTGTCACTGCTACCCCAACCATGTCGGTGTACGGTGGCGGTGGAACCCTTTTGCTTTTTATTCATTGAAAAAATCCAACAAATGCTTTTATTTGAAGATTCATATGTGAATCAACATTACAGATTATTCATATGGATTCACATATATATTTTTAAATGAATTTTTTCAGTGATTCACATATTAGTTTTCTTTTGTTATATAATGACGGCAATTGACTTTTTGTTTGAATCAACCATGAGCGGACCTGGTGTGGTGGCATGGGTGGCACGTGCCACCGTATTATTTCACGGTCGAAGGGTAAAAAATTTAGGTTTGTTAACGTTGCTACCGTATCGTTTTAGAAGGTAATACAGTATTTCCCTGAAATCCAAATGGTGCAACTAAAACCCAAACAAAACAAAGCCCAAATAACCAAAACCATACTTTTTGTAATTATTTTTTGGTATATATTGACCGTTTTCAAAAGATGAAGACGCGTCGGGTACAAGTTTAGGAGTTGTTTATTGGTATTATAAAGACCATAATTTTTGTAATTATTTTTAGATGTATATTATACTATATTAATTATATGGTGCCACCGTTTGAAAAAATTTCTAGGTCCGTCCCTGGAATCAACGGGTGTGTGCGTGTATATATATATATTTATATATATTAAATTTTACATATAAAATAGTGTTTGCTAAAGCTAAAGCAAAGTATAATAAGTATTGTTATTTTAAGTGCCGAAGTATCGTGTGAGAAAGGAAGATACTGTGAGAAGCGTAAGAATATATTTGAACCCTTGATTACTTTTAATCACATGTTCATTCATGAATTGTGCTTTAGAAGAGAATTGATCCGAGTACACCTCCTTAATGTTGGCATTCAATTAGGTTTGATCAAATGGTGGAGATATTTTCTTATGCTTCTTACTATAACTTTCATTCTCACGAGAACACAACACTATTTAAAATTTTGATATATAGTAATATTCTAATTGGTGAATAATCGTGTGAGAAGGAAAGTTATGGTGAGAAGCGTAAAAAGAAATATGAACATTTGATCATTTTTAATCTCATGTCCACCCATGAATTGTGATTTATAAGAGAATTGATGTGGTGCATCTCGGTGCACCTCATTATTGTCGATAATCAATTAGTATTGATTCAAAGGTGGATAATCTTTCTTACACTTTTCATCATAACCTCTCTTCCCACCGCAACCCAACCCTATTTTAATTATCTTAAAAATTATTAATTGTTTTAAGTAAACTACAAATTTGGTCCTTATGGTTCATTGAAAGTAACACTTTTAGTTCCTGTAATTTCAAAATTACAAGATAGCCATTATTGTTTGCAAAAACATTCGAATTTGGTCCCTATGGTTTGTCGAAGATAAAACTTTCCGTTCTTACAATTTTGAAATTAGAACATGGCCATCATAGTTTGCAAAAACATTCATATTTGATCCCTCCCTCTAATGACCGTTAAATGAAGACATTTCGGTTTTTGTTTTCTTTCTATTTTAGCCAATCAAAATTGGTTAAACGTTCTTGTAGTTTTGATTGGGTAAAAGACAAAAAAAAAAAACTCGATAAAAGGACGAAAATGTTAACGGAATCTTTAACAGTCGTTAGAGACAAATACCAACATTTTCACAAACAACGATGATCATCTATTAATTTCAAAACTGTAGTGACGTAAAATCTGGACAAACCACAGGGGCCAAATTTGTAAATTACTTAAATATTTTTATTCTAAAATACAAATAATTAATTTGAGTTAAATTTATTTTTCAGTTCCTTTCCATGAAGCTTGCTTCTTCAAACCCCATGTTATGTGAATTTGAAGTAGGTTTATCTCACCAGGTATTTATTCATTAATGAATATTACTATTTTATGTATTAATAAATAAATAAATAAATGTATGAGGGTCGGGTCGGGTCGGATCTGTTATATCTTAGGCTCGGTCTTAATTAGACCGAGCCTAGGTTTTTGTTAGATCCAAACTCGATCTTAGGGTTGCTTGTTTACCTCTTAATAGTTCCATTAAGAGGTAGTCTCTGAATCGTTAAGATGTGAATCTTGTTTGACAAAAAAAAAGTTTGTCTTTGAATGGTTCTAAAACTCTCTAAATGATTTTGTACATTGGACCTCTCTTTAGGGGTGTTCAAAAAAACCGTTGGACCGCCCAAACCGGCCGAACCAAGTCAAACCGGACCATTTTTGGCGGTTTGACCGGTCTGGCGGTCCGGTCTGGTTTGGAAAATAGCAAAACCGGGCGGTCCGGTCCGGTCTGCGGTTTGGAACTTTTTTTGGGCGGTTTGGACCAAACCGACCGCCAAATATATATATATATATATATATATATATATATATATATATATATATATATTTA
>NC_037531.1:17686117-17697288 GCF_001531365.2 Cynara cardunculus var. scolymus | reverse complement strand
TTATTTGTTTGTACTTTGGATTGCTTCGACTTTGTACTCAAGAGCTGCTTAATTATTACATTTATTTGTTTAGATATTTTGTTTTATTAAAATGAATATTTAATCTGAAATTCTAAATTATATATGTTTTTTAAGTTTAATATTTAAAGTCCATTAAAAGGCCCAAACCGCAAAACCGGTCAGACCAGACCGCTTTTTCGTGGTCTGGTTTGACCGGTCTGGGCACTTGATGTCAAACCGCTCGGTTTGAAATTTTTATAAACCGCCATTACGGTTTGGTTTGTGGTTTGAGGGGTTAAACCGCCCAAACCAGACCACGAACACCCCTACCTCTCTTAACCATTCAACACCCTAATTTCATTATGAATAATTACGAAAAATTTACATTTCATTTTGCACTATATATAAAAGTCTCTTAATCATTCTGCACCAAATCATTCAGCAAGTGCCAACACACACCCTTAATTGAAATCGATCTTTCAAAACTAGGACCGATCTGATATCAGTTGATGGATAATATTTTTTTGGACTAAAATCATTTTGATTATTTTTTTCTTGATGACTGTCATAAATAATATTTCAGAATACGAACGATAGGATGCTACTGCCGTTTATATCAAACGTACAACAATACAAACCTACTCAAATCGAAGGAAACAATTGCTTTACCACATGCGATAACAACTTCCACCACTCGGTCGACATTTCGACACCAAATATTCACCCTAAGGTATCTTTTTTGACTCATGCAACTTACAATTTTTAATGCATAAAGTACAAATCATATCAGCAACGTTACTTTCTGTTTAAAAAAAATACAGATTAGGAAAAGAAAATCACCATAAATGTGAAGAAAACGTGCTATACTTCCTTGCACCTTTATTTTATCGAAAACAAAGAGTATAATTTAGAGATCTTTACGGTCTCTTCTCTTTTCTCTATTTTAACACACAAGATAGTATACTCGTTGGAGCAAAAAATTGCTAAAATACCTGTTCTTTCCATTTTAGCATAGCTGTTGTGAAGATGCTCTAAAAGGTCGTACGCTACTGGCCAATCAAAACCATACGTTATCACCTGACTTTTATTGCACGACCTTTTTAGGGTGAATCCGATGACTTGTCGGAAACAACCTCTACTATCATATTTCTGAGACGATACCCGTTGGCGATATATTATTTTAGTTGTTTTCACTGATGATTTTGAACGTGTCATAGTTTTTTATTAATTTTTTTTAAAAGGGTATTGAGGTAATAAATTTATAAAATATTTAATAATATAACCAACGTTAGAATTGGTGAAATAAAGTAGTTGTTGGAGTTAAATGTATTTTTTTAAAAGATTTCTATTTTAGAAAAAAATATAGCATAACTGTGAAGATGTTTTAAGGGGATGTTTGGCAATTGCTGAATGATTTGGTGCAGAATGATTAAGTGGTCAGAATGATTAAGAGGCTCTCATGATATAGTGCAAGATGAAAAATAATTGTTTGGTAATTGTGTACAATGGAATTAGGGCTCTTAATGGTTAAGGGAGATCCAAAATACAAAATCGTTCAAAGGGTTTTAGAACCATTAGGAGGCAGACTTTTTTTTTGCCAAAACAAGATTCATCTCTTAATGATTCAGAGATTGCCTCTTAATGGAACTATTAAGAGGTAAATAAACAACCCCTGTTTACAATGATTTGTACATCACACTGTACGATTAAGATCGTAATTTTTTTTAATTTAACCAGGTATTATGGGACATGGAAAAGCAAATTGGTGTTGGTAACAACTCTTTCAGTTAAGGAGTTTTTTTTTTTTTTTAATTATAATACTAGAGTGCCGGTTCATTAGGGTCGTCATCTTCGAGCCAACTACTGGAAAAGTATCTACCGTTTTCTTCGTCTGTTAAGCCTCACAGCTTCCTAAAGRAAACTGCAATCGCAGTTTATCAGCCACTCACAAGACCACCTGGAGTGTCTGTCAAGGGTGCTAGCGCATACCCTGAAGTGATCATCACCATCTGGCATCTACACCTCACATTTCGACACAGTACAACGTGTAAACCCGCCTGCTGTTCGACAAAAGGAATTTTGGGGGGTTATGGTCAATGAGGCTTTGTTATATCATAATATGTTTCCATGTTAAATCAGTGGAAAATTGGTTATATATTTGTAATGACAAAGAGACATCTCATCTGATAAATTAATTAAAATAGTCATTTTCAAATGTTGGTTTTATCTCTTTTTTATTTTTCTCTTAATATTTTAAAAATGTCACTAGGTTCGTAAGTAACACCTCCTTAATTTGCGAAAGGGGGTAAAAGTGTAAAAAAAAGAAGTTTTTGAACCAAGTTCGTAGATACAGGGACCAAATCTATACATCAAATATAAGTCTGTAAGTGGCACTTCCGCTGTTCTCGAATTAATTTCCCTTGCTATATACGTTATGCTATGTTCTTGAATTTGAGGAGAAAAGAAAAATGAGAAGAAAATAAATCTTTTTTTAATTTGTGTTCTAGGGGTTGTTTGGTTAGAGGTATTAAGCAGTAATTAATGAGAATAAAAATAAAAGAAATTATTAGGTTTTATATAATACTAGTTGTGTACCCGCGCAATGCGGCGGGAGCCATGAATTTTAACGATTTTGAAATTCCACTGGTTTTATAACTGAACCAAACACCCCTTTAATTTTTTCTGTTATTGGACATGAGGGGAAAGAAAGTAAAAATGTCATTTTTAATAATAAACTCTATAAAAATATACCCTTTAGAATAAAAGATCAGATAGTTTTGTAATTTTAATAATTTTTTTAAAGGGTTTAATCTGTTTACTTTCCTCACATATTTGGGTAGAAATTTATCATTATTTTTCTTCCCCTTTTTTCATTTCTCTGCTAAAAAAGTTTTAAGAACACAGAGTTTTTTTTTTTCTCTCTTCGCTTTCCTCTCATTTCCCTCCATTTCCTTTCCTTCACATAGAAAAGGTTTAAAGAATAAACCACAAGGGTGGTGTCCGATTGGTTTGAGCTTGGACTCCAAAGATAAAAAATGTCTGGAGATCCTAGGTTCGAATCCAAAGATAAAAATCCCCTTGTGGCCACGGAGATTCAAATGCGGTGACTCCGGGCTACCCGCGAAACAGATGGTCGTCCTGGGATTAGTCGTCTCGCATAACGGGTTGAATATCCATGTTAATAAAAAAAAGGTTTCAAAAACGAAACATTACTCTTTCCTCCATTTTATTGTAGAAAGCAATGATAACTCAGGTTTTCCAACAAAAATTGAATTTCTTTGATGGTGTTGTTGTTACAGCACCTCCAACAGCTATGCTATAATTTTTCTAAAATTAAGTATCAAAAGTTACAATGTCTGGAAAAGAAATTTAGATCTAACTCCAACAGCTACTATATTTTAACAATTCTACCAATAATTATATTATTAAAATATTCAATACATTTAATAAAATATTAATTCTCTCTTCTGAACACTTAACTTCAATGTCTTATATTTGTGAGAAAAAAATAAATATTATTTATCGATCTTAAATATGGAGTTTTAAAGATTTCTCCAAATTTGAAGATCTCTACTTTCTCTGGGTTTTTTTTTTCTTTCTATTTTTACGTACAAGATAACATAGCTGTCGGAGCAAAATAATTGCTGAAATCTCACTTTTCACTATTTTTTAGCATAACTGTTATAGATACTCTTAATTATTAAAACATAGAAGTTTGTTCAAGATTCTTCTTCACGATGATTACAAGATAATTACTTGGTAACATTTTGTTGGTTACCAAAGGGCCTTTGACTAGCGGTATGTGGGCCTTTGGCCTCTTAGCAGGGCAGTGGTTCAAACATTCTCAAAGGTGAGGAGTGTGTGTGAGTTTATATACTTCAAAAAAAAAACATTTTGTTAGTTGGTCGGTAGATCTTCGAATTTTGTTGACGTATAGATCTCGGAAAAACAATCAATTTAAAAAAAGATCATGTCGATTTAAGTTTTGATCGAAAAGTTTATGGTTGTTACACGATAAGAACTCAACTCGATTGTTGCTTGACGAATCTCTAGAATATTCCAGTGTACAGGCTACGACTATACGACAACTACTTGATAGAACTCGATAACAACTCGATGGACCTCCAAATTTCATTATCATGATTACCGGATGTATATACTCGATAGAAGTTGATAACAGGTCGACTATTACATGATGGATTTCCAAATTCAGTCAACATGTAGATTTTGAAAGAAAAAAAACGTCTTAAAAGATTAGCACAATCTGGGTTACGAGTGAAACATTATTACCCCTCGATAACAACTCTGTTGATCTCCAAAAAAGTATTTAAACACATATATCTCGAGAAAAAGAAAACCAACTTCGAAAGAAAAAATCATCTTGATCCAATTTATGAATGAAAATTTATGACATCACAGTAACAACTTGATGGATCTCCAAGATTTTGCCTAACACAAAGATCTCCGTACCGGTCCTTCGTGAACCGTTAAGGATGCTCGTTGCCATTCGGTTCCAATCACAAACGAGTAACATTTACTATCGGTTTTTCTCCGACAAATTAGGTTCTTTATCCGAATTACTAGTTAGTTAACTCCAACCGGCAGTAAACTAAAAACACGGATAAATGAAGTTCTTACATCTGGCATACATCGTTACGTTAGTATATGCTCTCAACTCTCACAACGTCACCAATGTCGTTGATTTTCGAACGGCAATATAATTCCGAATGATACAATTGCTAAATGCATAAGCTGTCTTTGGGTTTTGAATGCTATAAACCCAGTTGGGAGAAATAATTTCTCTTAACCACAAGGGTTGTGGCATAGTGGTTGAGGTCTCGAGAGTCGCTGATTTTCGAATGCGATCTCGAATTATACGATTACTAAACGTGTAAACCATCTTCGGTTTTCGAATGCTATAAGTTTAGTTGGGAAACATAATCTCTCCTTACTCTTTGGCTACACGATATCAAATGGCCATTTCCCTATTGCTTCATTTCTAAGTACTTTTCATCCATCTAGAGATTCAGTAAATTGTATATAAATGCTGAACTTACAAGAGAAAGATCACCACCGACTATATCAGCTAGACACAAACTATCAAACCAATATATAAAAACATTCAAGGGGTTTCACATCAGCCACACACGGACCATCAAAACCAGTATATAAAAAGATTCAAGGGGTTACACATCAGCTAGACACAAACCATCAAACCAGTATATAAAAAGATTCAAGGATTCCACATACAATCAAACCAGTATATAAAAGATTCAAGGGGTTCAACATCAACGAGACACAGACCATCAAACCAATATATAGAAAACTTCAAGGGGTTCAACATCGGCTAGACATAAACCATCAAACCAGTATATAAAAAGATTCAAGGGGTTCCACATAAACCATAAAACTAGTATATAAAAAGATTCAAGAGGTCCCACATCAGCTAGACACAGAACATCAAACCGGTACATAAAAAGAATCAAGGATTCCACATTGGCTAGACACAGATCATCAAACCAGTATGTAAAAAGATTCAAGGGGTTACACATCTACTGGACATAAACCATCAAACCATTATATAAAAAGATTCAATGAGTTCCACATAAACCATCAAACTAATATATAAAAAGATTCAAGAGGTCCCACATCAGCTAGACACAGAACATCAAACCGGTACATAAAAAGAATCAAGGTTTCCACATTGGCTAAACACAGACCATCAAACCAATATATAAAAAGATTCAAGGGGTTACACATCAACTAGACATAAACCATCAAACCAATATATAAAAAGATTCAACGAGTTCCACATAAACCACCAAACTAGTATATAAAAAGATTCAAGAGGTCCCACATCAATTAGACACAGAACATCAAACCGGTACATAAAAAGAATCAAGAATTCCACATTGGCTAGACACATACCATCAAACCCGTATATAAAAAGATTCAAGGGGTTCCACATAAGTTATAGATAGACCATATAAGCCATTATATAAAAACATTCAAAAGGTTCAATAAATCCTCACTAAAGAGTTACCAAGATACAGTATCCAACTTATACCTTCCTTTCTTCAAGAAAAAGGTCATGATTCAAAACCTTAATTTGAAGAAAAACTTGCCTGATTTGATCATGGATTCCTCCAAAATTACCACCTCCCATTGAAATCACCATCTTCCATCAATTTCTGAGTAATTTGAACACAAAAGTTTGAGCAATGGCTGAAAGAAAACTTGAAGTATATAACATTTATCCTTTAAATACTTCTCTTTCCTAACTATTGCTTTCGCTTAAATAACATCAGCCAAAGTTAAATTCTACTTTCAACTCCTCATCTATATACCATAAACTTGCATCACTTCAATTCTTGAAGTTGAATATTACGATAAAGAAAGTTGAAGTACAAAAAAAGAATCAAACCAACTTCAGACATTCTGTCTTTCGATCGGATTTCGCTGTCCAAACCTGCAATTGACCTCAAGATGCCATCACCATTCAAGCTCACAAGCTTTGATGACTGTATTGTTTTTCATGGTGTTATCTTCTTCAAATCATCATTAATGGCGATCATGAGAATCCTTTACCGAGCTTCTGAATGGAGCAGAACATTTTTCGCCTGGATCCAACTGCATTTATCCCCATATCTTTGAGATCCTCTAATGTCAATAATGGCAGAACTTCATCATCAACCTCATGAACTTCAAAGATTGGGAAGTAACGCCCTAACCCCAATTGATTCAACCAAACCCTAACACCATTCCTTTCTGGATTATTGTTGTTCCAATTCCTTGCATCAGTATCAGAAGGTCCATCCAATTCAACCCCATCGGAAACCCTAACCCTAGTTCCATCTCTCGATCTATGCAAATCCCTTTCGTAATCCATTGATAGATTCAAACTCTGTTCCTTTAATTGACTAGCGGAACCTTCTCGGTCGAAATCACGATATCCATCATCATCATAATCAACCTCATCTTCAAATTTCTCATCTCCATCATCCATCTTTGAAGTCCAATTCGATCTGACTCGTTTCGTCAGCATCGAAAACCCCCTTTTGGATTTCGCCGAATCCCTAACTTTCCAACTCCCAATCGCGACACAATCCAATGGATTATTGTTATTGTTATTGTTATTACCATTACCTAAATTGTGATTACTCTTGTTTCCGCCATCTTTATCATCACCTCCTCCATCTAGGGTTTCGTGATACTCCATGGCGCCTCCACCAGATAGGTTCATAAGCTGTCTGGTTTTGGAAGTTTTCGATTCCTTTGATGCGTACTTCCATTGTTGTTGTTGTTGTTTCGATCTTCTATGATTATCGTAGGTGTGTTGATCTCCTATCTCACCTAATCTGACGCTGGGCCTCCGCTGTCGTTTGGTCGGACCGGCGACAGGTTCCACCGGAACACTTACCATAGGCACAACAGCACCACCAGCACCTCCGCCGTTAACCAGACCCTCCACCGGTGGTTGAACTTCAGCCATTTTTGTAGCAAAAGAAGAAAGAAAGTGAAGGTGTAGTGAGCTTCGGGTATAGAATTTGGTGGGGGGAGAGAGAGAGAGAGTAAATTATTTGGACGACACGTTTGTGTTCAGATGCATATCATACGCAGGTTCGTATCACTCACACCCGATAAAAATAATACAGTAATTAATATTTATTATTTATTATTTATAAATAAATATTTAAATATTATTATTATTAATAAATTTTGATTAATTATTAATTAGTTCTGATTATATATTTAAAGTAATATTATTATTTACGATAATAATTCATTATTTTTATGATATTATTATTTAATATTCTTTATAGGCTAGTTTTACAAAATATGATTTGTTCATCAACTAGCTTATAGGTTAACAGTTATCTTTCAGAACTTTTGGTTAAATACATTGTAATTTTTTTAGGAAATGCAATTAAAAATAAGGTAATATTTATAAAGAAATACAATAATTGGAGGTGCTCTTTCCTCATCCCCTCTTCCCTTAATTCTCAAGATGGAGACAGTGTAGAACCTGTTTTGACAGTCTTAGAAACCGACAATGGAAGATGTTGAAACCGTTTTGAACAGAGGACGAAAGCAAAGCAGTTAGAGGCCGTTGTAGATTCATTTGCGGAACCGTCGTAGATTCATTTGTGGAGCCCGCGTAGAGGGAAGCTAGAAGTCGTCATAATAGTTGGGAGGCAATTGGCCATTGACCATCGTAGATGTAGGTGGGGCGCAAAAGTTAGGACGGGGTCAAGATAGCTTGTTCACGGGGCCATCAGGTACGACAATGACTAAGGGAGTGAGAATGAAAAAAACGAGTAGGTTTTAGGGTTTTTTGTTTATTTAGTTTAAAATGACTATTTTACCCCTTGTATTTAACAAAAAGTTAAAATGGAGGGCTAAATCCATAATATTCCAAGTACCACATGACCAAAATCCATAGTTTACCCATAAATATTTAAGTAATATATGGAGCATCATTAAATAAGTATTACGACAATTTTAAATAAGCATAAAATATAATAAAAAATGATAATTTATTAATAAATAAGGAAATTAATGAGAATGGTCATTTTCAAGCCATTTCTTCTCTCAATATTTAAAAAACTTCACTACCTCCGTAAACAGCTCCTCAATTTTAAAAAGGGTTAATATATATTTATATATATATATATATATATATATATATATATAAATATGAATTCATAAATACAAAGACCAAATTTGTAAATTAGTCCCACCACTTACACAAGTGGCGAAAGTGCCATTTGGGAACTCTTATCTAATTTACAGATTTGGTCTATATATTTGTAGACCATGTTCGAATTTTTTTTTTTTTTTTTACATTTTGATCCATCCACAAATTGAGGAGGTATCACTTGCGGATAAGGCTATAAATGAACCGAACGAAAACGAACAAAGACTTGTTCATGTTCGTTCGTTTAACTTAACTGAACAAACGAACGAACACGAACAATAAGCGAACAAAAATCTTTGTGTTCGTTCGTTTAGAAAGCAGGTTGTTCGTATTCGTTTATGTTTGTTCGTTAACATGCTAAACGAACATGTCTAAACAAACATAAAACGATGAAAAGGTAAAAAAAAATTCAAATAAGACAAAATGAAAATAAAATTTAAATCTAAATAAATTCTAAAAAGTTATAGCTTAAATAAATATTGTTTGAATTCAAACTAAATAAATAAAAGATTTTATATTAAATTTAATATATAAACGAACGAACAAACGAGACTTTTGTTTATGTTCGTTCGTTTAACTAAAAGAAAATTTGTTTATGTTCGTTCATTTATTAAATAAATAAACATAAATGAACTTTTAGCCGAACGGTTCGCTGAACGTTCGGTACGTTTACAGCAGGGGCAAACACAGTAGCAACCGGGGGTCAAAAGGTCAAAAAAAGTTTATAGGTTAAATTTTAGGTTTTACATGATTTACCTTTCACTTTTCCCCATTACATTTTTCCACAGGCCCCAACCCCAATCGAAACCACTACTCTAACAAAAAAAATCTATTCAAAATCAATCAAAAAAACCAAAAGAGTTATTCGAAATCGACAAAAACACTAAATAATCCCTCGAAATCAACCAAAAAAATTTAAAAATCTCTTGAAACGTTGTAATTAGATTAAAAACACATCGGACGATTTTACGAATCTTTAGTTTACCTTAAAGGTGACTCCTAAACAAAAATCCTAGACCCACCACTGATTTACACCCTACTCACAGAGATAGTGATATTGTTTAAATTTAACAAGACAAATGATTAAAAAACTGAATTAAAAACATAGCTATTTTTATTAATTTCCTTTATAAAATAATATATTACAAAATAAATCTTGAGTGGGTGTTTTTATGACAAAGGTTTGTATTGGAATCAATTTTGGCAAATAAAGGAAAAAACTCTCTCAATCTTTTACCTTATTCGATTCCAATTATGGATTGAATCATCATTTTTTCCTTTTTAGTCCTTATTGTTTGTTGAAATTTTTTATTCCAGTCCTTTAATTCTTAAAATTACGGTTTTAGTCCCTATAGTTTGCAATTTATTGTTTCTATGTCCCTTGTACTTAACAATGAACCATTGACGAAGTTAGCATCAAGGACTAAAAACAAAATGAATTGCAAAGTATAGAACAATACAAGAGCCCTGTAAACTACAGTAAGATGTCGGGTTCATTTACTTGTAGACTTGTCATTTACTCTAAAAAATAGAAAAGACTTGTTTTCATAAAGACCCCCTGCTTGCGAAATATACAAAATAACAAATATATTTAAATAAATATTTATGTTTTAGGGATCGTTCACCAAACGTTTACCGAGTGTTATCTTATCTGATGAGCATGACAAGGACTGGTGATCTTACCCAGTAAAAGAGATGACAACAACTGAGGTTCTTATCAGTTAAGTGAGGGAGAAGACTCTTACAAGGTCAACCTTTGCTAGGTATGAGATGCTTACAAACAATCTTATTTTGATGGTTGAGAATGTTACCCGACAAGGTAAGTGAAAGTGTAACCCTTGTCGATAAGCACTTACCCAGTAAGCATTTGGTAAACAACCTTTTAATATTATGTTGTGTACATTGTAGCACGTAATTAGCTACAAAATAGGCTATTGCTTTGAGATTCTATACACAAATAACAGTATGCGTTACATATTCTCTTGCAGATAAATCTAAAGAAGAAGATCATTAATAGTTACTACGTACATCTAGTAATTAAGCATATAATACTCATATGACGTACAACAAAAAGCGGAGACCCAAAACCGATGATACAAATATGCTACTCGACTTTGGCTCTAGCTTCCTCTACTTGCGGCATTTTCGACTCGGCTGGAAAGTATTTTATGCCCACTAGGTCACCAACATTACTAATAACCTGATATGTATTTCATGTCACTTGTTAATTAATTACTCAAACCCCCATTCCAACAAAAAAAAAACATCATATAACTTATTCTTATAAGCTAACTTATTGAAATCCTACTTAGAGTAACATTTCAATGAGCTCCAAGAGCTTTTTGTCATTTTTCTTTCAGTTAAAACATCTCCAACATGTATGCTATATTTTTTTGTCTCTTTTTTCTTTGTAAATTTGGAGATTAATATTGATTAGTAAAGAAAAATTAGTTATTTACTAATATATATGCTA
>NC_037531.1:17663724-17685723 GCF_001531365.2 Cynara cardunculus var. scolymus | reverse complement strand
CGTTATGGCTATTTAAAATCATAGATCAATGCATATTTTTATAATATATATTATTTTGAATTTTTCTTTACTATTTTGTTTGCATTAAATAACATATTATATTATCAAGGATTTTGTTTTAATTATATTATGAAATGTTGTACTTACTAATTTTTCAAGATGTCCTTTTTGATCATTTTACATTTTTCATCAAACTTATCAATTAGTTTTTACCAAATATGATTTATTCATCAGCTAGTTTATCAGTTAGTTTGTCAAACATGACCTTAGATGTAGAAAGAATGTACTTATAGAGAATATGCGAAGATAAGTTTGTTACCGTTAAGGCTTTCACCATATCCTCCCTTGAATGAGCAGCAGAAATACATATACGTGCTCGAGCTAATAATAGAGGGGTGGCTGGAAAAGCAACCGTCACAACCGCTACCTGTTAGTAGTAGTCAATCACAAATCATCATCTCTTTCACGTCACGTTTAGCAAACATAAGTTAACTTATTTTTTGAGCTTATTGAAAAAGTCTCATTTGATAAGTCATAAGTTATTAAGCTATTTTTTTGAAAAGTTACTTTAGATTGTTCATTGGGGCTTTTTCCATTTTTTTCTTCTAATTATGCAACTTATATTTTATATAAATCCCACAATTTTCTTCTACAAAAAATGACTAGTTTATTAGCTAACAACTAGATTATGGACTATTTGGTCAGTTTTCTATTAGAGCATCTCTAATGGAAGTTCTTGTAAGGACCAACTTCTTCTACTTTTTCTTGCTACATCATTTTCATGTCATTAAATTAAAAATCTATATAAAACTCCACAATGGTAGTTCTTAGTAGAACTGCTATATAGGCTCCGTTTATTTTTTTAACATCAATTTTATAAAAGAACTATTAAAGCCAAAAATATACAAAAAACTATGAAAATGTCAGTTCACACAAACATCAATATAAAAACCAGAGTTCTTGTACAAGAACACAAATAATGTATCTTATAAGAACTTTCTCCAATGGTAATTCTTGTAAGAACCTACCATTAGAGAAGTTCTTAACTCATATAACTGTCTGTGTGAATTAATCTGTCTATATAGATCAGAAATTTTTTTTGTTTGGAAGAAGTTTTTCATAGATATAATTTTTCAAGTAGGAGGGAAAGGTTTTGGGAAAAAATTGGCTTTCTACATAAAACTCTCCCCTAAAAGCTTACCAAATAAACCACTTTTTAGATCATTAAAACCCTACCAAATAAGCCCGTTAAGCTTGCCAAACATAGCTTTCATAGAAGAAAAAGAAGCAAATAGAATGATTCTACAAGGAAGGAGAAATGAAACATACCTTCTGCTTTAGGCACTCCCTTGAAAAGGCCGGAATTTTTGCAGGATTATAAAGCATTATAGGCATTACAGGCGAATCGTTATCCCCTAGAACCTCAAACCCCATTTTCTGCAGCTCGGACCTAAAATAGTTGCTGTTTTCCCGAATTTGGGCGAGCTTTTGAGCCCCTACATTGGACACCAATGGCAGTCAGAAATCTGTGGAGAAATATGTGCAGTAACATTTAGGGGCCATTTACCCAAACATTTACCCGGTAATCACCTATCAAAATAGTATCGTATGCAACAATTTATCCGGTAAGCTTTTATCAGGTGAGATTGTAATACTTCAAAACGATATTGTATTCAACAATTTACCTTACCAGGTAAGAGTCATTACCCAAACTTACCGGGTAAAACTCTCTATCCTTATCATTACTAAGATTCTCGACCCTTGCCATGTTTATCCAGCAAGGTAAATGACCCAGTAAGCGTTTGGTAAGCGGCCTTAAGATTTATAGTCAAGGGAACAAATTAACATCTAGTTATAGGATTTACTGACCTCTATTAGAGCCATCCTCTCCAAGAATAACCTTTATGGCAGATAAAATTTGCTCAGCAGAAGGAGGTGAGATTGACGTGGCATATATATGTGCAGGGCAAGTGTACTTCAAATATTGAATTAGTTCCTGAGATGGAAATAAAAAACTAAAAGAGATAAAATGCCCGTACGTTTGATTCATGTAACACGATATACGTATAATTGATGACGGTTTACAAAGGAAATGGTAACACAAAAAGGAAAAAAAAATTATAAAGCAAAAGTAGCATACCATTAGTTAGAGATGCACAAGACCCACGATTTTTAGGCCCAGGACTGGGCTTTTTGGGCTTAATCAGACTTTTCCAGGCCTTATTAGGTCGGGCTTTTCTGGGCCCGGTCCGTACCCAAAATTTTGGCCTAATCGGGCTTTGAGGCCCAGGGGCTGAGGGCTTCCGCTTGGGCTTTTTGTACATCTCTACTGTTAGTCATGATATAAATGGCTATTAACACATGCAAAACAAGGTAGCCTAGGTACGCGAAGCATCGTGTGAGAATGAATAGTTAAGGTGAGAGGTGTAAGAAGGATCAGGACCCTTGATCACCTTTAATCTCAAACTCACTCATAAATCATGTTTGATACAGGGATTGGTCCGGTGCATCTCATCCTAATGTAGATCCAAGGGTGTGGAGATCCCTTCTTACGCTTCTCATTTCAACTCTCCTCAATGGAACTCAACCCAGCCTAGGTAAATGTCTATGTTGGTAAATGATTGTGCCAATGTTTGGCAAACTAGTTGATAAGCTAGATGTTGACTTAGTTGACTTATAAATCAGTTGTTAGCCGATATACTAGTCATGTTTGGTAAAAACTAGTTGATAAACTAGATGATAATGCAAAATAACCTAAAAGGACATGTTAAAAAATGAAGTGGAAAAAGATAAGTGGCATAATTGGCTTATATGTTTCTACATAATAGGGCAGGCATGAAGACAAAGTGCAGAGAAGTAACAAAACATGTCATTACAAATCCCAGCAAACAAAGGCATCAGAAGTTTATTGATTACTAGAGACCCACATGATAAAAATATAAATTAGAAGCATGATGGTTGTCAATTAATCATATACCTCACCTGATTAAGCATAATCTTCCACTTGGCTGTAAGAAAAACCAAGGATTCCATTTCTACAGAAAGCAGTCCTAAGAGGTTGAAAAAGATAGAGGTGAAACAAACCTTGGATCCTGCTATATAACCACCGCATGATCCAAATGATTTTGTGAAAGTTCCCATCATCACATCTACATCAGCGGTATCCACGCCTAAAAGCTCGCAGACACCTCTTCCTGTTTTCCCAATTGCACCAATACTGTGAGCTTCATCCAAATAGACGTATGCCTGCAGCATATAGAAAGAAAAAATAAGAACAGTCTGTAGCACATTGGCATCCAAATGAAATCCGACTCCTAGCTGTCTCTTTCTATCTGTGATTTGTCTGTGCCATGTTCTGTTATCTGTTTATTGCCCATATGTTAAATTTTAGTTCAATCACCAATTTAATCATCCTTTCTCAAATTAGAAGTGGTTATATGCTATTCTGGTATTCGATCTTGCAGTTCCCTAGATTCGATACTTGTGGTTATCACAACCTTTAACTTGAGGGACTAATGTCATATAAATGAAGAGTTGCAAACAAGTACAACATATACATAAGAAGACTTTTGGACTTATGCATGCATGAAAAGGAAATAGTAGGCACTCTAAGTTTCTAGCATTAACTGTAATTTGGAAATTCTAGTTGCTTCCAATACCAAGTCTAGGATATTAGTATCAACTGACAAGATCACTTTAAACCAAACCCACAATTTCAAGGTTTAAACACCATAAACTTTGATTGAGATACCTATCGTTTGAGCACAGAAAAGAAAAAGGTTTTCTGAATGAAAGCACCACACATTTATGAGCATTAGAGTATAAAAGGAAGGCCTCCAAAATGAAGCGGCCCTCACCCATTCTTTATAGTGTTTATGTACAAAAATAGGTATTATGTTTTTCTTAGTCCTTATTAACCATGGTATCCGACACATCTGGCCTAATTAGTTTACAAGGTCCATGCAAATTGGTTCCTCGTATCAACTCATGGATCGAATACCAGATTGTGCAATGCGAACTTGAGGTCTCTTCAGTCAAGGTTCCAACCCTTACCCACTATGCCAACCCCAATATTACTTGGGCACTATAATTACATCCGCTCAATATAAAGATGTATCTATAATAATGCCAACCCATATACATTGAGCATAATTATATAGAAAAAAATGAAAAGAAAACCAAAGATAAGAAACAACTGAAAATTGGGATCACGCTAAAATGAGATATGCAATTCCATTTAATATCAATCATACCTATAAAAGGACTTCAAATTTTCGATAAAATATATTAATAACCTTATATTTTTTGCATATGGAAACAATCTCAGGAAGTTCGCAAAGTTCCCCTTCCATGCTGTAAATCCCCTCTACAACCACAATGATCTTTTTCCAGGGTCTATGTGTTCTAGGTTGTCCATCAGCAATGAGTTCCCTCAAGACTTTTTCCAAATGAGAAGGTGCTGCACAGAAAAGTATAATTGAAGCAAAGAACTAGAGAAGGATGGTGAACAAAATATACCAAGAAAATCTGCTGCCCACATTTCAAATAGAGCTGTCTACTTGAGCTTGTTAAACAAACTGTTTGGATGGTTTTTTCATCAAGTTCTGTATGAATAAAGTCATCTGCTGTGGGTTAATCTGTCTCTATAGATCAAGAAAGGTATTTTTTGGGAGGTTTCTTCATAGATGGAATGAGCGTGCTTTTTAATTGGGATAGACAGCTTAGAAAAAAACTTGGCTTTCTGCATAAAGCTCTCTCCTAGAAGCTTACTGAATAAGCCACTTTTTATATCATTAAACTACTACCAAACAATCATGTATAGCTGACTGAATAAGCTGTGAGTCTCATTAAGCTTATTAAGCTGCTAACAAACAGGCCCTTACTGTTATGTTGGAATACGCGAATGGTAGCACCTGAACCTCGAGCACCATTGACAATAGAATTGTGGTTGAGAGAATCACTAATTATCAAGCCTCCCTGTGTAAATTGCCATAAAAAAAGCTTGCGTAAAATGGTTAGTTGTCAAACCACATTGTTGATATCACTCATCGTATAACAAGACATACTTTTGCAATCAAGACAGGAAGGATAGCAGAGTTAGTAACATAGCCCATGCCAGTAACTAAAGCAGCTGGTTTCCTAACAAAATTAGCCACCACGTCCTCCAATTCACAATGCAATGCTGTTGTGCCTGAATGTGTCATTGCATACAAAGATAACAAATGAGTAACAGAAGTTCCTTGGACAGGACATGTTACAAGGGATGGGATGATAATAGAGATAATCAATAAAAAAACAGTAAATAAAAATGTTCAAACAAGAAAAAGGAACCTCCTTCAACACGAGTACTGCAGGTGCTAGCGGAGTATTTCTTCAAACACTCAATTACACGGGGTGTGCAATATTCATCTGCTGCAGCAAAGCCAAGGTAATTGTATGACCCCAAGTTAAGGCACCTACTAGTTTTTGTAGTCCGCCTGCCAAAAACATCTGAAATTATCTAGCATCTTTAGGATGGGGTACTTGAATCAAAAAGACAAAGTCATGGAATATATAATAGCATCTATTGGTAAATGCCATTTCATTTGAAAATTAAAGAAGGAACCAAAATGTTAAAACAATTTTTGACAGCTTAAGCTGAATGCACATCCAACACCCACTTCAGTGTCTTGTTATTATCATAGGAAATACGCTCCACCACATCAAACCAAGCATCAGGAGGGCTCGATATAGGCCGTCCAAAACAATCCTACATGTACATGGTAAGAACAAAGTTTTAGTTGCTCATGCACTAGAGATCAATGCGAAATCCAAGCAACCAAATCACTACACTATAGCTAAACTAAAATCAAGAGTTGTATGATTCAGTATAAGTGATCTCTATATCAGGCGAATCATTCTACAGATTTTAAAAAAATTATTCACACCAAATCCTAACCCAAACTTCTTTGTCAACCTCCAACTCAACTCCAAATAGTTAACAGGGAAAATAGCACAAATGACCAAAATACAATGGTGTATTTAGGGAAATAACCAACTTTTTAAGTATTTAAGCAAATAACCAATACTTTCACTAAAATGTTCCTCCAACGTTGGCTAAATGGACGTAGGACTCACGTGGTCTAACCCTTCTGAATCTGGCCCATTGAATAAACAGTCCAATAAGAAATCGATACATTTTTGCTAAGATCCCACCACTTACACATTTTTCAGCATTTTCGCCAACAGCCTCTTAAGTTGGCGAAATGCATAAAACATTGGAAAAATGAATGGACAAGTACCTATTTTTTATGACATGTGGATCTGAAGTCAGCATTTAGCCAACGTTGGAGGAACACTTTAGAAAAGTACTGATTATTTGTGCAAATACTCCAAAAGTTGGTCATTTCCTTAAATGCACCATTGTATTTTAGTCATATGCGCTGTTTTCCCTAGTCAATAATTGGATTTAATGACCAATCTAAATTGAATATTCTTTCAGACGAAGGTATGATATGACATAAATGGACCAAAAATGAGTATACACACACAGACTTCATATAAATAGAAAAGTAAAAAAAATGACTTGCTTTCATGGACGGACCTAGTTCAATGGTTACGGTGGCACGCGCCGCCATTTCATTCCTTCGCCGTAGTGTAAAAAAATTTAGGTTCATGAAAAGTGCAACCTTATTGATTTGTTGTGTGTTACCATATATATTTTGAAACTACAATAAGAACACAAGTTTTATTTGGTAGAGCTGGTTTTCAAGGCTCTCTTCCACCCAAGTTTTCCCATTAGTGTCATTTTCTTAGTTTTTAGCTTTAAATTTCAAATTTATTATGTTTTGAATTTCTTTTCTATAATATAAGACTTGAACACAATAACTCATATATTAAAAGTAATGAAATAGCCACCATGCCAGTTATGATGTATTTGTTTTTTTTATAATTAAACTTAACGCTGACACTACTTAATTTTTTTTTTTTTGAGTCTATACCTATACCTGTTTGTCTGGCTTGTTTTTGGTTTCTAATCTTTCGTCTTCTTCAGAAAGTGTTCATTTGATGCTTGTATTTGAAAATTGTTTTTTATAATCTGCATGGTGCGTGCACACTCTTACTGCATTGATCAATCTACCCGCAACTTTTTAAGCATCTCTTAGTCATGTCTTTGTTTATTTAACCTCATTAATTTATGGAACAACAAACAAATCACACGAACCAAAATCAAAGCAGCAAAATATTTTACCTGAATGCGAAGATAGAGACGACGGATGTAAAAGTCTTCAAGCCCTAAGCAGATCGGTGCATATCCCTTTTAACACATCACATGATAGAGTGATGAACTGATGATTGCTAGTATAGTAATAACATCGGTGAAAGAAATACACATAGAGAGAGGGATGATAATGACGATGACGATGACGGACCTGAAGATTGCCTGCTTTCCACCAATCGATAAATCTTCTGAAGAAATCACGCAATTGGCCAAAAGCGAAGAGTAATCCGTAGCTGAAATAGGTTGTCAATGCTGTCAAATAAGGAACTGTGATCATTTTGGCCGGAGGGATGGATCCTGTATTGTTGAAATAGAAATGATCGGCGGGAGACGGATCTCCGGCGAGATGAGACGAGAAAGAACGGATCGGCGTGAAACAAATCCGATGGCGAGTAGCATTCCTTTGGTTCCGGTGGATCGTGTGTCTTCTACTTTATGCAAATCAGAAGAATGTTCCTATTTTCATGTCATTGCCATCTTTTTCCTTTTTGAGTTGATTATAGATTTAGTCCCTATAGTTTAAGGTTTTTACTAAATTGATCCCTAAGCTTTATTTATTACAAAAAACCTTCCGGATTCAAACTTTTTGTTGGATTTGGCCTTTTGAGCTAATGACCATCCATATTGTCTGTTAACTGTGAGGGCAGTTCTTTCTTTTGGTCATTTTCTTCTGATAATTTTCAAGATCACATGTATCTTCTTTCAACCAACGAATTTAGTTTGGTTCAAGTGAGTTTTAATCACGGAGTTAGTCTCGATAAAGAATAACATCGAAACGGGTCCCTTTGTCGTGAGTGCTCTACATCGCATTTCTCGTCATTGGAGTTCTGGAAAAACCATTTTCTCTTTGTGCATCTTCGACGGGACTCCCCCTAAATCCAAGGGTTTCTTCGATGGGTCTTTTCTGCTTTTTAAAGTTTTGACGTAATTGATTGAATTGAAATAAGAAACAACCAAACTGCGGGACTCATTTGATTTGTGGTTATGGGTATAGTTAATTGGACTGCAGTGTTTCTTGATAATGGGGTGTTTTAATTCCTCTCTGTGTGTTTCTTGTGTTCACATAACAACTTCTTTCAAGAACAAAATCCAGATTAGGGTTATATTCTTTTAGTCTTTTTTTTCAATTTGTTAAGTTTTTGATTTAATGGGTTTTTTTATTATTGATATGGGTTTGATTTAGATTTTTCCTTTATAGGGTTTGATTGTTCATGATGTTTATTATTGAAGAAAAGAAGAATTAAAACACCAAAGGCTCTTTGGTCTAGGGGTATGTGAGTCTAAGGGTTCAAACCTCACAAAAGATGAGAAATGTGTGTGAGTTTATTTATCGTATATAAATATTATATACGTCAAAAAAAATTAAAACGTTAAATAAAAAATAATCATAAAATTACTATTTACACTTGTAATTAACATAGGAGATGTATGAATATTAGAACAAAGGATCAAATACAATAAAAAGTGTAAACCCTGAGGTTTTACGTTATAAATGAAGTTTAAAGAATAATTGCATGAAAACCTTAAACCATAGGGATCAAATCCATATTTTACTCTTATTTTTTTTATTTAAAACGTTAATATTTCGGGAGTGCGTGTTTTTAATAAATGAGTCTCGTACTAGACAATTATGTTATCAGAGGGATTAGATTAAACTATTGTTCTGTCAGACTAGACCAAAACACTGTCATGTCGGTACGAATTGAAGCAGATAAAGTAAATATCCCTTGAGGAATGGTTAGAGCATCAGTTTGAAATCAATCCGCAGGGCAGATCCACTAGTAATGAAATGGTGATACATGCAACTGCTAATATATTCCGCCGTAGTGTAATTTTTATGATGTTTAACAGTGCTATCAATATAGTTCGTTTTGTGCAATCATGAGCATCATTGCTAGAAAATTGAGAGTTAGGGGTCGTCTATCAAACACTTACCCGGTAAGCACTTACCGGTAATATTTAACACTATCATTTACTTCCTGGATAAGATTTTAGTCCACCAAAACGGTATCATATGCAACAATTTACCCGGTAAGCGCTTACCGTGGAAGAGTCGTCGGGTTCACTTACAGGATAAGACTCTTGGTCCTTGTGTCGCTCTTACCGGGTAAAATTCTTGGTTCTTACCATATTCATTCGGTAAGGTAACGTGGTTTGGTGTTCACTTACCCGAGTAAGCGTTTGGTTAACAACCCCTTACATTAACATATCGAACCATAGTTTTCAGTTTTAATGACCAATAATGATAGAACACGAAAACCCAGACTGTAGATACTCGAAGTTGGAACTGATTTCAGTTTCCTAACTCATTTACTTTACATGAAGCCTTTCATTTTCGTCTGCTAAGGAGGCAGTTTCAAATGTTTTATATTGTAATTTGTAACTGTATTAATATATTTATATTTTACATTACGATTATTATTTTGTGATGCCACTGGGAAAAAATTGTAGATCTGTCTGTGTCAGTTTGTATCATGCCTGCCGCAAACGGGTCCAAGTCTTTTTTATATTTAACAAGTTTAACTCTTTGGATGACTTATTTACATTACCATGTACAAATATATAGCTTATCTCGAGCTCGAAATTAATAATTATTGGACTCGTGTCGATGATCGAACACAAAATAAAACTCGTTTAGCTTAACGAGTCGAGTTTCATAATATCAATCTTCGACTCGGCTCGTTCAAAAACTCAACTAAATTTTTCGAGTTTTGAGTCGAGTCATTCGATCATACCCTTATTTGAGTCGAACATACTCATATATTCATGAATCATACGATAAAAAAATATAAAAGTTATCTAACTCACGCTAATAAACAAGTTAATCGATTGCGAATTCGAGCCCTTAACGAGCATCAGCTCGAGCTCGGTCATTCAAAAAAATATTCTAGTTGGAACGCTGATTCGTAAATGTGATTTGGGTTCGATTGGAGCTCAGGCTTGGGTAGAAGCCAGCTTCCACACGACATTGCATTTTCTTTATCTTTTTTCCAACATCAATCTCTACTTTACAATACGGAAATTAATAGAAATATCCATTTTCAGTCTTTGAATTCATCTCTTAGTCATTTTTCTCCCCAAAATTGAAAAATATCACTACTTCTGTAAGTGGCATCTTCTCAATTTTTTTTGATTAATCTGGATATCCAACCCGCTATGCGAGCCGACTAATCCCAAGGCGACCATCTGCTTTGCAGATATCCCGGAGTCACCGCATTTGAACCTCCGTGGCCACAAGAAGATTTTTATTCTTGCTTGGATTTGAACTTGGGACCTCCTGATACTTTTGATCTTTGGATCCAAGCTCAAACCAATCAGACACCACCCTTGTGGTTGGCACCTTCTCAATTTGTGCACGGGTCAAAATGGAAAAAAAGTTTTTGAACCATACTCACAAGTGTAAGGACTAAATATGTAAATTAGGTAAAGGTCCGTGGCTTGCGGAAGTGTTGAGAATAATTTACATATTTGGTTCTTACACTTATGGATCTAGTTCAGAAACTTCTTGTTTTTTACACCTCAATCTCTTCGTAAGTTGTGGAGTTGCTACTTGCAGAGGTAATGACATTTTTGAAATGTCATGAGAGAAATGACTAATAGATAAAATGTGAATGTAAAGAGTAGAAGGAATATATAAGAAACCATGCTCGTTGTCTGGGACGAAATAGAGGAGGAGGCGACGAGGAAATCAGTATAAATGTTGTTTAAATGAAATTTAGAAAAGGTTCATTTAGAATCATCCAAAATATTATATCTGATATCAAGTCTTAGGGGCTTCTTTTCAGTGTTGAAATAGTAATTTATGTCAATTCAGTTGTATATTTAGCATAATAATAATTCAACATATATCAGACAAACGTCTTTATTTGTTTGTGAAAGTTCTGATGTCTGAACTTGTTTTTTGTTAAAAAAAAACAATGCGTTTAAAAAAATCGACCAGGTCAAAACCTGTATAAAAGACTGATTTAACCTTGTGGAGTTCAAGTCTACCAAAGTCCAACTTTTTAGTTTTCAGCTTAGAATTTGGTGTCTTTTTTGTATAAAACTTACAGTCTGGACTTGAACATGATCCCCTTCTATGTAAGGTTAAAGAACCAACCAACCAATCTATATCAATACTATGAAATACTTTAACAGATTTTGTTTTTGTTGTCAAACTGTGTCACAACCCAGAAAAATTTCTAGATCCAATTATGACGTTCGTAAAAATCAAAGGAGCTGTTTAGTAGTTGCTGAATAGTTTAGTGTAAAATAATTAAGTGATCAAAATGATTAAGATGCTCTAATGATATAGTGCAAAATGAAATGTAATTATTTGGTAATTGTTTACAATGAAATT
The DNA here is from genome assembly GCF_001531365.2 of Cynara cardunculus var. scolymus. Taxonomy (NCBI): domain Eukaryota; kingdom Viridiplantae; phylum Streptophyta; class Magnoliopsida; order Asterales; family Asteraceae; genus Cynara; species Cynara cardunculus. The sequence continues at coordinate 17,674,123 of NC_037531.1, read as the reverse complement.
AGGGCGTTGAATGGTTAATGAAGGTCAAGGATGCAAAATCATTCAGATGATTTTAGAACCATTAAGTGGTTATTTGTTTACTATTAATAGTTTCATTAAAAGGCAATATCTGAATCGTTAAGAATTGAATCTTGTTTGACAAAAAAAATGTATGCATCTTAATGATTCTAAAATTTTCTGAATGATTTTGTATCATTGACCTTTCTTAACCATTCAATGCCCTAATTTCATTGTAAACAATTACCAAACAATTATATTTCATTTTACATTATATCATGAAAGCTTTTTAATCATTTAATCATTCAACACCAAATCATTAAACAACTATCAAACAATCTTTAATGGTTGATTAATAACTAGTTAAAAACCCAATGTTTTAAATATATTATAAGTCCCGAGTTTTAGGAGCTAACCAATAACCGTTTGTTGCGTGTCTCTATCCAATGTGTCAATCTCTGCTTGAATGGCGGCCAAAATACAACATAAATCTAGGAGGGTCAAAGTCAAACATAAGGTTGCTAAAGCCCAAAGCCATGCATCACCTCCAATTAAATTAAAGAATAAACTCCAAATTTGATTCATATATATATAAAAACCATTTTTTATGTATTAAGTATTGTTTATTGATGCATATTCTTTAAAATTCAAGATTACAAGAAATTGTACATATATATAATTTATTAAAGCTTTATGTTTGAATTCATATAACTAGCTGAAGATAAATATAATCAAATACTAGATAAGTATCTTATTTTAAATATAAAAATATAAAATATATTTAAAATAATTATTGAATTCTAACAAACATATTAATTATTATTTTTATAAAAGAATTATATTATTGAACCAAAAATAAGTGACTTCATTATTAAATCTAATTAAATTATAATAAAAACATAATTAAATAAATTACATAAAAAACAAGAACTTTAAATATTTAATTTGATACTAAAATCATATAATTTTTTTCGAAATTTATTTGTACCTTCGAATTTATATTTATATTTAAAAAATAAAAACATTATCGTTTTTTCAGTATCACATTAAATCATATTATAATATCGACCGAGACAGAATAAAAAAAAACATTAAAAATGAGATTATCTCGCTGCATTGTGCGAGTACCCTTCTAATGTGTGTGTGTATATAGGGGGGCATACCACAAGCTTAACGTGGCGTAAGAGACAAACCTTGAGTTACGATGCATCATGGCGGCTGTTGCGATTAGCCTTTTAGAACACAGGACCAAAATCGTAAAATCGATTTTGAATGGGTAAAAAAAAAACAGATAAAGGGACAAAAATGCCACCCGTTTAATGGAATTTTTAAACAACCATTAGAGGGAATGACCAACTTCGAACGTCTTTACAAACCACGATTGCCATCTTGTAATTTCGAAACTACACAGATAAAAAAAAAACGTTATTTCCAAAAAACCACAATTTCCAAAAAGCCCACAAGGAACAAATTTGTAATTTACTATAAATTATAAATCCACATTTTAATAATCTACAATAATTTTGCCACTCCCAATGGATCTTGTTTCTTGCCTCTATACAAGCCATGCTTGTAATTTTTTATTTAATTATTAAAAAATTCATTGGATAATACTTTAAGTAAATCTTTATTTTTTAATAAATTAATCTGAATATCCAACTTGTTATACGAGCCAACTAATCCAGGATGACCACCTGCTTCGCGGATGTCCCAGAATCATCGCATTTGAATCTTCATGTCCACAAGTAAATTTCTATTTTGGTCCCTTTCGTTTGTTAAAAGTAACGATTTTCTTCGATATTATTTCAAAATTACAAGATGATAATTAGTGATTTGCAAAAAAGAAGTCTGCATTTCGTCATTCCCTCTAATGACTATTAAAAATTCCGTTAAACGATAAGGTATTTTAGTCATTTTATCGACTTTTTTTTTGTGTTTTACCCAATCAAAAACCACAAAAACCAAAATCATAAAATCGATTTTAATTGTATGAAAGAGAAAATGCCGAAAATGCCCCTCCATTTACGAAATTTTTTAGCAGTCATTAAATGGATGGACCAAATCTAGATATTTTTACAAACCACAATAACCATCTTATAATTTTGAAATTGCATAGACGAAAAATATTATTTCCAACAAATCGCATACCAGAATTTGTTATAATTATATCATGAAGTATTGTAATTGGCTAATTTTGTAAGATGTTCATTTTTGGTCACTTATACATTTTTTTTATCTAGTTTTATTAAATATGATTTATTTATTAATCAGCTTAACAAACATATCTTTGTTCTAAAAAATGGGAAAATTGCATGAAAAAGTAATGCACTTTAACTTGATTCATATTTTGAGTAACATACTTTCAAAACTTCTATTTTGGTATCTAAAATGTAAAATTTTAAACATTTAAGTACCTGGAGTAACCGATTGAAAGCTAATTTTAGATTAAAAAAAAGGACTAACTTTAGATTAAAAAAAGTCATGTCAATAACCACGCCAGTAAATAATACTGAGTTGGATACCACAACACTCGCCACATCAACATAATAACCGGTTAATGTTTCAACTGGATACTTAAATATTTACAACTTTACACTTTAAAAACAAAAATGAAAGTTCTAAATATACGTTATCTAAAATAAAAAATAAGTTAAAGTATGTTATTTTTTTATTTAATTTGTAAAAAAAATAGTATGAAGTTGCATCGACCATTGTACAAGAAATTAAGGGAAAGGTACAAGTGATGAATGCAAGGAGAGGTATGGTCATAAAAAGGCTGCATGTTGTGGTTAGGAAATTGTAACTGAAAAAGTAGCAACCTTTTTGAAACATCCTTTTTTTTGGCAAAAAGCAACAAATCATGGAATATAATCCTCGTAAGTTGTTTTGTTATAATCACCACCTTTTTGCATGTGATCACACTCCCTCCTTCCTCTATCCCTTTCTAATTCTACACGCGGCCATTTATTAATAATACATCTTGTAAATTGTATGAAAAAATAACGTATTTTAATGGTAAGTGACATAACAAAGATCAAAAATCTTACCTGTATTGTTTGTCATGTAAGAGACATTTAGGGGCTGTTTACGAAATGTTTATTCGGGTAAGTGAACACCAAGTTAGATAACCTTACTGGTTGAATATGATAAAGACAAAAAATCTTGCTTGGTAAGAGAGAGACATTGACCAAAAGTCTTATCTGGTAAGTGAGAGCGACGACTCTTACCACGGTAAACGCTACAATACCGTTTTTGGTGGACTAAATCATACCCGATAAGTAAATGATAATATTAAATTTTATCGTTAAATATTTATCAGTAAATATTTGATAAACAATCCCTTACAAACAACCGATAAACATTTGATAAAAATTCTTTTTTTATTTCTATTTGTGAGCGAAAAATTTAACATTGAATTGAATTGAAGACAATTTCCCTTGCAATAACTGGCCCGTTGCCGATCTTTATCACTTTCTTGATGCGCGTGAGTTTACTCGCATCACCTGCGCGTGGGTCTTTCTTTCCACGCGTCTACATTATTTCGTATATTCCTACTTTCATCTTTCTTCTTTCTTCTATCTTCTCACACATCCCCCCGCGCGCGCTCTCTCTCTCCATTTCACCCTCTGCAACGGCCAAATCGCCGGCCATGAACCCGCAGGAAAATGAAGACGACGACGCCATGGAAGCTCAAACTCTCCAAGTAATCGAATCTCTCATCCATTCCATCTCCCACACTCAATCCTTCAAAGGAAAATGGTCTCTAATGGAAACAAAGCTTTCCGATCTCAAAACTCAACTCTCCGACGTCTCCGACTTCCCTCCTAACTCCATCTCCGCCGACCTCCGCCATGCTCTCTTCCGTACACTTTCCGACGCCCTATCACTCTCCCTCACCTGCCACAGCCCCAATCTCCCCGCCGGCAAACTCAAAACCCAAAACGACGTCGACTCAATCTCGGCGAAACTCGACAACCACATCAGAGATTGGGAGGTTATAACCAGAAGCGGTGTTCTTCACGACGACGTCGTTCCGTCGCCCGTCTCGAGGGAGTCCGTACGAGTTGAGTCGAGAAATTTGATAACTCGATTGCAGATCGGTTCCGGTGAGTCGAGAAACTCGGCGCTCGACTCGCTTTTGAGGTTAATAGGAGAAGACGATAAGAATGTTATAATCGCCGTCGCTCAGGGAGTAGTTCCGGTGCTTGTACGCCTCCTGGATTCCGGATCTTCGCCGGAAATTATCGAAAAAACGGTTACCGCAATTGCTAGGGTTTCAACCATCAATTCGAGCACAAAAGTATTAATGGCGGAAGGTCTATTGTTGCTCCATTATCTCATTCGAGTTCTCGATTCCGGCACCGGAATCGCCATAGAAAAAGCTTGCATTACGCTTCAAGCTTTAACTCTTTCAAAAGAAAACGCAACAGCAATTGGATCTAGAGGTGGTATTTCATCGTTACTCGAGATTTCTCAGTCCGGTACACCGAGTTCACAAGCAGCGGCCGCCGCCGTTCTCCGGAATTTAGCCATTTTTTCCGATACCAGAGACAATTTCATGGAAGAACACGCCATCTCTGTACTTCTAACTCTAGCTAGCTCAGGAACTGCAATGGCCCAAGAGTATTCTATATCCTGTTTAAGTAATCTCGTTAAGGAAGACGACGATATGAAATTGTTAATTGCTCGAAAAGGTGGAATCGGAAGTCTGAAAAACTTCTGGGATTCCGCCATTGTTGGCCGGAGTTTAGAGGTCGCCGTTGAGTTCTTGAGCAATTTAGCCTCCGATCAACGTCTGGTCGAATTCATCATTTTAAACGATTTCTTAAATCGGTTAATTATCGTTTTAAATTGTGGGGTTTTAGGGGTCAGAATCCATGCTGCAGAAGCCATTTTCAAGATTGGATACAACACAAAAACCAGAAAAGAATTAGGCGAAAATGGGTTCATTCCGCCATTGATAAGAATGTTAGATGGGAAAGCCATTGAAGAAATCGAAGCTTCATCGAAAGCGTTATCGACGATCTTGATACACCCAGAAAACAGAAGGATTTATAGGAAGGAACAAAAAGGGATAATGAGTGCTGTTCGTCTCTTAGATTCATCAATAACGAATCTTGATAAGAAATATGCTGTTTCGATTCTAATGTCTCTAACCCATTCGATGAAATGCCGCAAAGAGATGGTGAAATCAGGGGTTTTGTTGCATTTACAGAAGCTTGTGGAAATGGACGTTGAAGGTGCAAAGAAGTTGCAGGAAGTCATTAATGGTCGGAAGTTATGGGGTGTTTTCAAAAGATCACCAAGAACACCATGATTCTTGAAACAAACCTTCATGTATGTAGCAAATCACACTTCTTGATCTTTACTTTTTCTTGATTTTGATCTTGGTGTTCTTGTTTTTGGGGAAATCGCATAAAATAGGGAAACCCATCAATCAAATTCACTTCAGGGGTGTTTTGGGATTGCCCGTGAAAACAACTTATTGACTTATTTCGGTGTGGTATCGGTAATAAGCACTTACAACTTATACCGGTGTCAAACTGGTAATAAGAAGTTTTTGAAGAAGTTAAACTATTCTAACTTATAATAAGTTGATAAGGACTTTTATAGAAAAACATAAGTTGTTTCAAATAAGTAATCCCAATTAGTCAGATGCGATAAAACTGATTTCTACAAAAAATTGAATCTTTACGGAAAAATTACGCAAATATGCAAGACATTTGTGTAAACTCGGCCTAAGAATATAACTGAAACGTGGCTAAAAAGTGAAGTCGAAGAGATTGACTATTTTGTTTGATTTCTCATTAATTTTTGGTGGTGGTTGTGCTATTTGTTCATACATTTATTGGTAGGGAAGTATTGAAGTAGATGCAATTTTTATTAGTGTTAAAAAGGGTTGATTGTGGTCAATATTTGTTTGGTGACCTAACATAGACTAAAGTTGTAAGTTTTTCTACCAAAATTGACTTAATGACATTGACTCTATCTTTGCTTTCATATGATGAAATGTTAGTTAGGTTCTTTACAAAATGCTTACCTGTAAGTGTTTACGGATAAGAGTCACCACTCTCACGTTGTCTGGTAACATTCTCGGCCACATGGGCGGACCTGTGAGGGCCTGAGAGGGTCCTGTGTATCCGCTCTACCGATTCTTGCAATTTTCTTTTGAGGTATGAAATGTGCTCTCACTAAACTTTGAAGAGTGCTCCGGAAGATGAAACAAGAAAACAGAAAAAGTCACTTGAAATCAATCAAAAAACTTAAAAAATCCCTTGAAATTGTGGAATTTAGCTAAAAATATATCAAACGACTATGCGGGCGTGTCTCTTACCCAATAAGAATATACTAAGTAAGCAGGGGCAGACCCACATGCATAGATACGGTGGCACGGGCCAATGCTACATAGTTCCGTCGTAAAAGGGGAAAAAATTACGTTTTTGAAGGCTGTCACTATTTTATTTTGTTGGGTGCCACCATATAGTTTTTAAAATTGAAATGTAAACACAAAACTTTAATGGTAAATGCTTCTACCGTTGTACAAAAGGCATAGGTTTGAGTCCTACAGTCGGTCAAATTTGTTGTTTTTTAACTTAAATTTTGATCTTTTTTATACTTTCCATGTTTTAAAAAAATACATGTAAACCGAACTCGAACATGTGTAAGGCAAGGAACTAACCAAAAGATTTATACTAATATTACGAGAAAAGAAAATAGATATTTTTTATAGTCAAATTGTAACATCACTTAGATTTTACCACAAGAGTGGTGCCAGATTGGTTTGAGCTTGACTCCAAAGGTCAAAAGTGCCTGGAGGTCCCAGGTTCAAATCCAAGAAGGAACAAGAATCCTCTTGTGGCCACAGATGTTCAAATGCGGTGACACCGGACTACCTGCAAAGCACGTGGTCGTCCTGGGATTAGTCAGTTTGCATAGCGGGTTGGATATCCAGGTTAATTAAAAAAAATTCTAGGTTTGTCTCTGCAGATAAAAGTCTTTTTTCTCACTTTTTTTTGAAGTATATATAATATTTATATACAACAAATAGAACAAATAAACTTACACACCCTTCTCTACTTTGATGAAGTTTGAACCTTGACCTCCTAAAAGGCTAAAGACTCACATACCGCTAGGTCAAAGACCATTTGATCTTTTTTTCTCACTTATCAGATGAAATTTTTGGTCATTGTAATGTTCACGACATCTGATAAGGTAATTAAGTCATTAAATGCTTATCTGGTATAAGTTGTTGAGTATGACAGCTTATTGCACAATACATTAAGACACATGGTAAAATATTAGATTTGATGAACAATGGCATGTGGTTTGTTCTTTAGATTTTGTTCCATGCCAATATTTTATATTCCCGTAGAAATTCTTTCTGTTTCATTAATCACAAATTCTAGAAGCGGATCCTTCACGAAAATAGGCGCCTTTTTCCTTTCGGGGTATCTGAGAATATGTTGAACTCATCGTATTACTTTTAAAAAGTGCCATTTTGGAGAGAAATGATGATCCAGAGGAGAAATGGTTTAAGTCTAGCTGATGTAAGACTTTAACACACTCTCTCGAACAAATAGCTGGACGGAAATAGATTTGTCTCAACGTGTAGAGAGGGGACAAGACAGTTGAGATGAGTATAGAATGCCCCAGAGCCCAGAGCGTCGAGTCCTTCGACTCTGATACCATATGAGAATATGTGTAATTTCATCAGATTTCTTTCCAAAAGAGTCCTTTTTGATGAGAAAGTCGGTTCCAACATATAAACGAGAAATTGTTCAAGTCTAGCTGATTTGAAAAGTAGGTTGATTTGTATACATCACACCTTCAAGACTCCACATTTGAACAAGATATATCTGATTCTTTTGATTTGATTTATGCATAATTATACAAAGAGTAAACTACAATTTGGTTCATGTGGTTTGTTGGAAATAACTATTTTTGTATCTCTACAGTTTTAAAATTACAAGATAGTTATCATGGTTTGTAAAAACGTCTGTATTTAGTTTTCGTTTCTAACGGCCGTTAACAAGTTCTGTTAAACGAAAGACGTTTTTGTTCTTTTATCGATCTTTTTTTTACCCGATTAAAATCAATTTTACGATTTTTGGTCATTGTGGTTTCTGGTTGTGAATAAGACAAAAGAAATCGAATAGAGAAAGAAAAATCCCTTTCATTTTATCGGAATCTTTTTACGACCATTAAAGGGAGGGACCAAATCCAGACTTTTTTACAAACTTAAATGACAATCTTTGTAATCTTGAAACTACATGGACCAAAAGTGTTATTTCTAACAAACCAGATGAACCAAATTTGTCATTTACTCTTACATAAAATATAGAGTAAATTACATTTTTCGTCCCCATAGTTTGTTAAAAATTATGATTTTAGTCCCTGTATTTTAGAAATTATGATTTTTATTCCTATGGTTTGTAATTTATTATTGTTTTTGTATTTATGATCTACAATTTAATATTGTTTCGGTCCCTATGGTTTACAATTCTTTACTGTTTTGGTCCCTTGTACTTAAAGTAAAAAATTAGTCTAGGGATAAAAATAACAATAAAATATAAATCATAAGAATGAAAATCATAATTCTTAAATTATAAAAACGAAAATCAAAATTATTAACAAATCACGTGGACAAAAATCACAATTTACTCATAAATATATAATATAGTTATACAGTTCACTTCAAGTCGAGAACTTGAGGACATAGTTTCAGATTTTGTTTTATTCTCCGTCCCTTTCGATGCTAATTTTACAGTTTGTTGTGATTTTAAATCATATATCAGATGATTTATAAATTCAAAGTTAAAAGGTTCCATTGGTCAAAGATTTTGAAATAATTTTTTTAACCCAAAACATTTGTTTTTTAAAAGGTGTTAAAGTCTGAAATCTTATTTCATTTCTGATTAATAAGAGATGGTGTTGAAATCTGAAATATGAATCAAGACTGTTTGTTTTTGTAAACTGATAAATTTGTCTTAATTTGTTTAAATTGTTTATTTTATTCATTAAAAAATTATAGTGTTGAATTTATAGATAAATTTATACAATTTCACATATTTATTAATGATCATCACGAAATTTACATCTAAATTATATAATTAACATTCATTTCAATGAAAATATGTCATTAACGGTATTTAACACATTTTAAATCATATTAAAATACATCAATTGAGAGAGGTGATGATCGATTTGGTAAGGACCGATTGAGAGAAATGATCGATTAAAGTTAATCAATTGAAAACATCATTGGTGAGAGTTTGGAGAACAATAAGAGACAAATAAAAAGTTAGTTTACTCTTATCAGATAAGATAAGAGAAGAATAAGACATAAATGCCTTTGAAAAATTGAAAAAACAAATCAGACAAAAAAGACCGATAAAAGGTTTTTTTTTTTTTTGAAAAAACAAAACAAGGCTTTATGGGTTGTTTGACAGTTGTTCAGAATGATTAATAGACTCTCATGATTAATGCAAAATGAAATATAATTGTTTACAATGAAATTATGACTTTTAATGGTTACAAAACCATTGAAAGGATTCTAGAATCATCAAGAGACGGATTTTTTCTTTGTCAAACAAGATTCACCTCTTAACGATTCAGATGCTGCATCTTAATGAAACTATTAAGAGGTAAACAAACAACCTCTTAGACTGCATGCTTTTTAGTAGGAATTAGGGTTGATTTCATAAGGATGAGATGAATGTAATTGAACAAATTGTTGAACACATAATTTATCATTTCCTCTCCACAAAACGAAACCAAAAATGCGAATTTGTAAATGATTTGGTTTTTTGTTTGATTTGATGGATGCTATACAACGTTGTTAGTTTCTTCATGATCAAATTGATTTTTAGTTGAAGAGACTTCGAGAGTGACGACACTGGAACCACACGATGAAGAAGATGAATATGAACTTGAAGCAGGTTTGTAATTCGTATCGTTTCTCGTTAAATCTTGACGTTCCGTTGAATCCGATTTCTTCCCGTTATCATCTTCGATCGGTTTTCGACTTCTTTTGTTCAATAATACATGACACAAAACCCAGTTTCCCATTTGAATCCAAGATTTCTGCAGGTTAAAACAACATCAAAACCAATGAGGGTTATAATATATATATATATATATATATATATATATATATATATATTAACGATAAAATGTAAACCACCCATATTTGTACAAACTTTGCAAACCATCTTGATTCATTCATTTCATTGTTTAATCTTATGAAATTTTTTCATAAAATTGTTTCATATAATATTTTTTTTATAAAGTTGTTTCATATATGGTTATGAAATTTTAATGAAACTGTTTCATGTATTTCTCTAAAATTAATATAATGAAGATGATATTTGCAAAGTAAACCCCATATATATATATATATATA
>NC_037531.1:17658577-17663636 GCF_001531365.2 Cynara cardunculus var. scolymus | reverse complement strand
TCATTAATTTAAGACGGGTATTCATATGTGAATAGAAGTAAATGAAGATGTTTCTTCATTTCTATACGCATGTACATGTTATGCACACATTCATATATGACAAATTACTTGTATGCACATGTACATACCGTATAAATGAATGGTTATTAGGATGTTCCTTAGTTTTTCATTTTTTTTGCGGTTTCTAAATGTTTTAATAAACTGTTTTATAAGACTTAAGTTTATATGAACAAACAATCGTACGTCATATATAAAAGTGGTACAATAGAATGTTAAGACGTATTTGTGCAACCTAACAAGTTTTTGTCCTATAAACTTAAGTTATATAAAAAGTATACATTAAAACATTTAGACATATTTGATATCGTATAAAACCGATGTTGCAACGGTCAAGACTCTTTTTACATGCATACGGATTCAGTTCAAGATTGTTACCTTATCGTTGGAGGTTGTTGTCGGTGACGGAGGCGAATGAACGAGGCGATATTCGTGCATGATCCAATGAGTTCTAGTCGTCGAAGGGTTGGTTTTATAGAACACGAGCGTCTTCTTCATCCCCGTAATCGTGTCTTTCTTTCTCGAGCTCGAATTGTTACCGCAACATCTGGTTATATGCTTATCAAAACCAGTTGCTTTCCAATATCCATCACTACTCCTTCTGTTAACCCTATTTCCATGGCCATATTTGGCCTCTTTCTTGCTGAAGAAGTATCTTTCTTGCTCCCATTCTCCTATTTACATATTTCAAATCAAAATCATTAAGCAACAGTAGAAATTCCGTCGAAAATACCCAGTTTTTCAGTACGAATTTCTTGATTAATTATAGAAAGAAATTAATAAAACAACCAATTAGGGTTTTTCTGGGGCATGTTACAACGAGACTGGTTTTATAAGACGTTAAATGTATTTAAATGTCATATAATAAGTTACTTTTCTATATAATAAGACTTAAGTTTATAGAAACAAACAATTATTATGTAAAAAAAAGGTTACAATAATTTGATAAGACGTTTTTTTGGCTTTTCAACAGTTTTACAGGTCTTTTTGAAATAAAGTGTCATATTAGCTTTTTTAATAAGATACTTTTGAGAAGTGTCCTATAAACACGTATTTTTATAGTGTGCTTGTTTCTATGAGATCCTATTTCAAATAACGTCATATAAAAATACTGATAGGACAATTTGTTTAAAAAGTATTCATAAAAACTTGTTAGCACGCTCAAAAACATTCTATCAAGAAGCGCAATTGTTTTGTCGTGGAGAGAGTAAATTATTAGAACACTAATAATTAAACGTGACGATTCAAAATTAGGGTTTTTTCTAGCTAGGGTTTCATATGATCATTCCTGACCTGGGAAGTCCCAAGGATTGAATTTGCAAATGTTGACGATCTCGGGAATGATGGAAGCAGGCAATGGGCACGAGAAGACTTTACGAACCAGATACTGGAACACAATCTCTTGATCCGTGGGTTGGAACCGAAACCCTGGTGGGAGTTTGATGGATCCATCTCTAACGAAACTGAGCTTTTCTTTAACGCCGTTTTTAGGGTTTTCTGCACGCTTGTTGTCTTCGATCGACATACGATAACACTTGCAAGGTAGAGATGATAGGGTTGTAACAAGAATTGAAAATGGAGTCTTGAGTGAAAGTACGTAGGGAACATAAGGTGACACCTTTATATAGAAATGAATGAATTCAAAGATTATAGAATCAAGATTTTTTTAAAGAAATGGTTTTTGTGGTCAATTTGGAACATCTCTCTCTCTCTCTGTCATATGGTACTTACCCCTTAAGTTTTGTGGGCATATAAGCAACCCCTTTTCATAGAACCTTCTTTTTGGTTTTAAATTATTAATATTTTTTAATAAAATTTAAAGAATAATAAAAAAAATTCATTTTCTTAAGGTTTTAAATGACGTGAGACGTGACATGACGGAGAGGTCAAACTTTAAATCTTAGAAGTCACAGGGAGTCCATGACGTTTTTTACGAGTGTGATTTACGGGAATATATATATATATATATATATATATATAATTATGTATATAGAAGGAGGATCAAACGAGAACATAATCAAAATAAGATGACAAGAAAACGGCCAAATGGTATGTGATTGTGTAACAAAGACAATGCAAGGGTGAGCCGGTGATCTGCCTGCGATGAAATAGTGTGAATTATGTATGATTTTTTACACGTGATTTTAGTGTAAAAAATGTGATTTAAGCGTTTTCGTGCTCTATATTTTGTTAGGTTTTCGTATGAACATGACTATATATATATATATATATATATATATATATATATAAGGGTTTGTTCTTTTGTTAACCGAATATATAGGTTAACTTTGTGAATTAATCACAATCATTCATCTTGAAAATTGATGGATTATATTTATCATGAACTATTTGCTTATAATCTTGAATTTTAAGTAATATACTACAAAATGGTTTTTAAGGCTATATCAAATGTTTATAATTACAATGTAAATATACATAAGTTTTATACTAAAAGTTAAAAGATTAGATGCTAAAAAGTAAGAAAAATAAACACAGTACAAAAATCACGAATTTGGCCATGACGCACCACACGCTCAAGGTGACACGAGACATGAACCTTAACCAATGTTGTCCCAACAGGCCTTTTAGAACACTTAATTTTCTACCGATGGCTCTTACCATCTCGGTGTAGTCTATGTTCTAGCTAGAGCTGCTTGGTCTTCCAATCCCGCCTATAACTCGTAGCCTTCCAAGCTAACGATGCAGGTTTGATTCGCTTTAGCACCTGGTGCAACAACAAGCACCCGTTTAACTTAGGGGAAGGATCCCTCGACCCGCAACAGATAGAGAAAAATTTATTCAATCATGGAATTTCTTGTACTTTCAACTTCATGATTGTATTCCAGACTGAGCACAACCTTCTATAAGTTTTGTTTTTTTAACAAGGTAAACCAAACCGACTTATCTAAATAACAGATATTAAATTTTTTAAATTATATAAATATTTATATACAGTTAATGAACCTCAGATATTGAACACCTTCGATAAGATTATAATATTTGATTTAGGGGTTGTTTACCTAAACTGGGTAAGATTTTAGTAAAATTCAACTCTATCGTTTACTTACCGGGTAAGATTTTAGTCTACCAAAACGACATCGTATGTAACAATTTACCCGGTAAGCGTTAACCGTGGTAAGAGTCGTCGCCATCACTCATCGGGTAAGACTCTCGGTTCTTACCTTCGTTCTTACCCGGTAAGATTCTTGGTCCTTGCCATATTCATCCGGTAAGAGAATATGACTTGATAAACACTTACCCGAATAAGTATTTGGTAAACGACCTCTTATAAAATATTGAATTACTGAATACCGGTAGATGAAAAACCTTTTGATAACACACAATTTGTTATCATAATATTTAATTATTTAACAAACTTAGGAGCCGTTTACTAAACACTTATCCGGTAAAATCTAACACCATCACTTACTTATCGAGTAAGATTTTAGTCCACCAATACGACATCATATGCAACAATTTACCCGGTAAGCACTAACCGTGATAAGAGTTGTCGTCCTTACTTATTTGGTAAGACTCTCGGTCCTGCCTTCACCTTTACCGGGTAAGATTCTTGATCTTCATCATATTCATCTGATAAGCGTTTGATAAACAACCCCTTATTTATTTAAACTATTTATGCTTTTAATTGTCTTCCATGATTTGACTTTTGATAATCCTTTTTTTTTTATGTTAAATGGATTTTGCTTTTTAAATAATAAAATCAAATAATGGATGTATGACATAAAAGGGGCATCAATCCAACAAAGAACTCTTTCTATTACTTTTCTATTCCGAATCCAAAATCCTTTTCAATAATATCGTCTTCTGATAATATCGTCTTCTGACGTGTAACTCAGTTGGTAATCTGTTTTTTTAACCTCAGTCGTTAAGTGAGTCAAAAAATGTTTCATCATATTGGTGTCCTTGAAAATGGGTTTCGTGTGGAACCAGTTCTGTTATCGATAATCAACTTCTTTTTTCATCAAAATAATTGGAAATGTATTATTTTAAGAGTATAACATTACATTTTCAGTTACATAACTGAGTAAGATTCTAGTCCATCGTAACAGCATCGTATGCAACAATCTATCCGGTAAACGCTAATCGGGTAAGAGTCAAGGATTACAACAGAACTTTTAATTACACTGAGGAATGAGATATCATATATACATATATGTTAAAGCACATAAAGAAAAGTTAAATGACAATCTTAACCTAAACCTAAACTACTAACAATCTAAACCTAATAATTTGCCCAATTAGCGATTTGAGCGTAGATAGGGTTTTACATAAAGCCCAAAGTAAAATTGGGGCCCTCAGAATTCGTTCAAAATCCCAAATTTAACACGTTAAAAGACGACCATGGTTAGAGTCGTCATTTTTTGCTTATCGGGTAAGACTCTTGATCATTGTCATAGTTCTTATCAGATAAAATTTATAATCTTTACGATGTGTATCAGATAAAACAAGTGACCCAATAAATATACTTATCGAGTAAGCGTCTGATAACGAGCACCAAATGTTTAAGTGGAATCACATTTAATTCTTTTTAAGAGATAAAATGAGGAGCCTAAGTTTGGTGCTTTCCTTCGTGTAGAAGATGTAGCTTTTGTTTATGTGATGACGTAGTCATAACCTCACCCCTACCAACCATAACTAAATGTGGTTAATTAAGTTGTATTTTAACATAATATGTATCTATATTTATACTATCTTATAAAACATTTGACTAAAACTCTTAAAAACTCTTAAAAACCACTTTTTATGCGTAAAGTACTGTTCATTAATGCATATTACTTAAAACTCAAGATTACAAGTAAATCGTGTGTAGGTACAACTTATTAAGGCTCCATATATGAATTCGTGTAACTAACTGCAGATAAACACAATCACATACAGGATAAACATCTCATTTTAAATATAAAAAATCGAAAATATAATTAGGATAATCATTAAGTTTTGACAGAATATTTAATTATTATCTTTATAAAATGTTATATTA
>NC_037531.1:17642540-17657158 GCF_001531365.2 Cynara cardunculus var. scolymus | reverse complement strand
TTATATTATTAAACCAAATATAAATTACTTCGTTATTGTATATAAATTAACTTATAAAAAAATTGAATTGAAAAATTACACAAAAAAATGAGGAATTTTAAATAGTTAATTTGATACTAATATCGATATATTTTTGTCAAATTTTTATGATATCTTCAAACGTATATTTTATTCAAAAATAAAATATCATCACTTTCTCAAAATCATATAAAACCATATTATAACATCAACCGAGATAAATAATAAAATTAAATATTAAAATCACGATGTATCTCGCTGCATTGCGCGAGTACGCTTCTAGTTATATTATAAAGTATTTGATAAAAACTCTTAAAAACTATTTTTTATGCATAAAGTACTGTTTATTGATGCATATTCAAGATCACAAGTAAATTGTGCACAAGTACAATTATTAAAGCTTCATTTTTGAATTTGTGTAATTAACTATAAATAAACATAATTAAATATGGTATTAATATTTCATTTTAAATATAAAAAATCTAAACTGTAATTAGGATAATCATTACTTATAACAAAACACTTAATTATTATCTTTATAAAAATTATATTATTAAAAAAATAAATAGATTATTTCGTTATTAAATCTAAATTAAATTATGAATAAAATATTGAATTAAAGAAATTATAAAAAAACCAGAACTTTAAATGGTAAATTTGATACTAATATCGATATATTTTTTTTCAAAATTTTATGATATATTTAAATTTATATTTTATTAAAAAATAAAAACATTATCTTTTTCTCAAAACCACTAAAAACCGTATTATATCAACATAGATAAATAATAAAACGGAGCATTAAAATTAAGATGTATCTCGTTATATTATGCGAGCGCCCTTCTAGTTTATAAATAATTCAATTTCAATTATATTTATCTTCAACAGGCTCGTTTCTAATATCTTATAGGTTCTGTACAAGATATAAAAAACGGATAATCGACAGGGACGACCCTATAATTTTTTTTCAAACGATGACACTATTTGACTATAAGAAAAATAATATAGGGAAAAATTTTCAAATAGTAACACCATTTGACTAAGAATATGGAACTAACATGATTCGAACTTGGATCCGAGGTGGAATAAAAATCTTGTAAACCAACTCTACCAAATAAAACTTCTCATTGTAGTTTCAAAATACATACGATGACATACAACAAATTAATACGGTTGCACCTTTCACGAACTTAATTTGGGAGGAATAGTACGGTGGCACGTGCCACCGTAACCACCATACTAGGTCTGTCCCTGATCATCAATAAATATGAAAAAGTTAACGTAAGATCTGGTTTTATAAAACAACTGTAATACACCAAGGCAAAACGTTCAGAAACAAGCAAAATAAGCTATACTTTTAGTTATTCTAAAAGTGTCTGATTCAAGGATGAATAAAAATCTCTTTATAGCTACAGATGTTCAAATGCAGTAATCATAGGTGGTTGCTCTGCGATTATTCGACCTACATAACGGGTTAGATATCCAGGTTATATATAAAAAAAGTTGTATCTTTTATTTAATAAAAATTAAAGAATTTTATTCTACAATTTCGTATAAAAAAATTGGATATAAATAGCATATTTATATGTGGGCCATGCATTGCATGTGATACGTAAGATGTTCCTTCAATGTCAAGCAACATCCAACACCATTCACTTCATTCTCAAATGCTATGATTCTTTCTTTAATGATTCTTTCATCCTATTCTTTTACTAAATAATTAATACGTTTCCTTGTATTTTTTTCGATATCTGTTTGGTTTTTCGTTAAGTTTTGTATAAATACAGTTGTCTGTGTGAATTAATATGTCTGTATGGTCGGAAAGAGTTATCTGCAGATGAAATAAACGTGTTTTTTTTAATTGAGAGGGGCATGTTTAAAAAATTTTAGTTTTTTGTAAAAAAATCCACTTTTTGTGAAATTAACTGTTTTAGACACTTTCTGAAGCGTTAATTTGCACAGGGGCAGATGGCCATAGGGGCCTTGGCCCCTGGGCTTCCCCCCCTCCCTCCCTCCCTCCCATCCAATTAGGGGTGATCAAGGGTTGAGTTGATCGGGTTGAGGACATTTGAACAACCCAACCTAATGCTTGCGGTTTGGAAAAATCTTAACCCAACCCAATCCGTACAGGTTGGTCGGGTTGATCGAGTTGATACTTTGGTATATTAAAATATTCTTCTAACCTTGAATATGTTATTTCTCTACTCATAATTTTTTTTTCATCATCAACCATTTGATAAAACTTATTCATATTTCTTACGTATATCACATTCAGTTAATTTTCTCAATTTACATATATATGTTCACAGTTACTGAATGAGTTATATAGAGATATAAATAGATTGAAAATATGTGTATATGAAAAACATACATGATAGTGTAATTGTTTAATGTATATATTAATAGAAATTCAATAATCATATTAAATCCAAGAAATAAAAGGATATCGAGTTCATCGGGTTGGGTTGGGTTCAAAAATAGTAACCCAATATCAACCCAATACCTACGGTTTGACAATTTTACAACTCGATTAGACATCGGATTGAGTTATTTAAAGTTGGGTTGGGTTGAGTTGATCGGGTTTTTGAGCACCCCTACCCCCAATAGAGTGAAACATCTCCGGTACATTAAGGTTTTAAGTACAAGATTCTTTTGGGCTCCTTCACTATTGCTGATCCAGTCCATTTGTGTTCCGCCTCTGAATTTACAACAAAAATCAAACACAACAGTTAAAATCATTTTTCTGTATATAATAGTTAGTATATAACGGAATTACAAATACAATAGTTAAAAGGGTTCATTAGTGAATATTTTGGACATAGATTGGGATCAAGGCATGTATTCCATTTTATGGGACAAGTTCTTCTGGAAAAAGGTATTCTGTATTCGGGATAAGTTCATATGAGAATAAACTGATTGGTATTTTTAGAAAAAAAATTGTTGGAGTTGCGTAATAGTAAAGCATGCAACGTAATGTGACTGATTCTTACGTAACAGTACACGAATATGTTATATATAATGAAGGTACGAACATTTTTTTTTTTTTACTTAATGAGGGGAATAAGCTTTAATAGCTTATTCGCTCAGATAACATGTATCTATTGTTCACATTTAATCATCTTATTTCTTACATTTTTTAACAGAAAAAAAGAAGCAAATAACTTAAAGACTCTGGAGGTCTTAGGTTCGAATTCAAGAAGGAATAAAAATCCTCTTGTGGCAACGGAGGTTCAAATGTTATGACTCTGGGCTACCCGCGAAGTAGTGGTGCTAATGAGTTGGGTTGATCGGGTTGAAGACATTTGAACAACCGAACCCAATGCTTGCGATTTGGAAAAATCTTAACCCAACCCAACCCAACCCAACCCGTACGGGTTGGTCGGGTTAGTCGGGATGATACTTTGGTATATTAAAATATTCTTTTAACCTTGAATATGTTATTTCTCTACTCATAATTTATTTTTCATCATCAACCATTTGATACAACTTATCCATGTTTCATACGTATATCACATTCAGTTAATTTTCTTACTTTACATATATGTGTTCACAGTTATTGAACATATATATGAATGAGTTATATAGAGATATGAATAGATTGAAAATATGTGTATATGAAAATCATACATGATAGTGTAATTATCTAATGCATATGTTAATAGAAATTCAACAATCATATTAAACCCAATAAATAAAAGGATATCGGGTTCATTGGGTTGGGTTTGGTTGGGTTCAAATAATAGTAACCCAATATCAACCCAATACCTACGGTTTGACAAATTTACAACTCGATTAGACATCGGGTTGCTTCGGGTTGGGTTATTTCACGTTGGGTTGGTCGGGTTGATCGGATTTTTGAGCACCCCTACCACGAAGCGGGTGGTCGCCCTGAGATTAGTCGGCTCGCATAGCGGGTGATCATTCTGGGATTAGTCGGCTAGCATGACGGGTTGGATATCCAGGTTAATAAAAAGAAATTATTTTTGGAGATATCTCCAAAGTTGAAGAATTTCATAATCTCTCTCATACTTTGTCCATTTTTGAGAAGGTTTTGGGGAATTTTTTGGAACAAAACCCCCCAAAATCTATATTTTTGAGAACCTGTTGGAGATGCTCTAACATCACAATTGAACTTGTTGATAGACAAAGAATTAGACTGTAAAATTGAAATAATAAATACACATTGCATTCAATCAGTTGAACAGTCATATTCAATGCAAAAGTCGAGTTTAGTCATTCTAAAAATCCCAAATATTACATACGTACTTGAAATCAAGGTTTCAAATAGCATGAGGCGAGGCATGGAGTGACGGTTCAAGCCTTAGGAGCCATGACGAGACTACAACGCTTTCCAATATGACTTACAGTGACAAATCTGTATATCACATGTACAATTATATATTCATACACACATGCTTTCTATTACTGAACTAAAATGTATGACATTGAAAATGTAAATAAAAGTAAAACAACGTATTACTCAAACTGTACACAGGGTCATGGCATGCCACACACTTACTGTGGTACCAAAGACGAACCTTGAGCTGTGACGCTCCATGACAGATGCCATAACGAGCCTTTTAGGACACTGATTGAGATATAACGACTCAATGATTCCAATACTGACACCGATGACATGATGATTCGTCGACTTGTTCAGTGTAGGTCGAGGCCCGCTTGGTTGAATCGCTGATCAATTCAAAATCCAAAATCAAATCATTAACCGATATGATCGAAAGTCGAAACTGACAAATTTCGCAATCCTTCGGTATGGTCTAGAGGCCCAATAAAAAGCCCAATAAAATAAATGTCTTATTGCAAATTTGATTTTGCTTTTGGGTTTCTTGAAAGCCCATAAGTTGAGGGATTCTTGGTTATAGGTAGAAGCCCATAAGCTAGAACTAGATGGATATCCGATTTAGGGCTTCTGAATTTTTGATGGCTTCTTTCGTTCTGCCGATCGATGATGCGTGGTTGCTTCAGCGTTAATCAAGCACTAATTACTGCAATTGATCAATGTAAGCTTTTATATATGTATGTTTATTGATTGTCCTCCTTTTCTGAAACCCTAATTGGGAACGAATTAAACCTATGATTGTGATTGTTTGAACCCTAAAGTAGTTCGGACCGTAATTAGTAGACCTATGATTGTATGAACCCTAATTAGTAAACAGTTCGGAAAGGGAATTTGGGGTGTTTTGATCTCTTTGAACGTAATTTGGGAGCTGAATATTGGAAATGAATTAGGTTTATATTTTCATAATGATCTGTTCTCTTTGATTGAAAGGAAAGTTTTCAATTGACGCCATTTCGTGTTCCTTTCGTCAAAAATGTATGTGTAAGAAGGATGAACTCGTATTTATAATTGGATTTGATGTCACTCACTTTATTCATATGTGAATCAGATTTTGCTAAGAGGTTGTTCCCTTTTGCTCAATTACTCTCATCTGACCTCTCATATTGGTAGAAATCTCATTTTGGATATAGATGTTATGTTTTTCTAGTTTATAGCTCATAAGAGACTCAAACCGCCTAAACTAGTAAGATGAAACCGCATTTTTGTAGTCCAGTTTGGTCACTTGCTGCCAAACCGCTTGGTTTGGAAAGATTTCTAAACCGCCAATGCAGTTTGGATTGTGGTTTGGGGGGTTAAATCTCCCAAACCGGACCGCGAACACCCTTACTCTATCTTGTGAGCTTCTTTGGCTCCAACATACATTAGTTTAAAAACATTAATTTTAAACCTCCAAAACATACGGGATATAAACTTTAGTTTAAAACCACCAAAACTGTTCAAATGGTTTGACCCAATAAAGTTGAACACAACCCAAATTATTAATTACTTACAAGTCGAATGAACCTAAACCAACTGGGACATAATACAACTATCCTGAATGATTAAAATATATATATATATATATATACATGCCAAAATATTACAAAAAGAACATCACAAATCATGTACCAAAAGCTAGATCGAGTTCTTCGACTTCAACCAAATCAACTACTTCAACATATCATATACCCACAATGCATCAAACATAATGCATAGGACTAGCAGGGACCCACAATCATCATCCGGGTATGCCCAAGCCCCTATGCATAACAAGGACTAGCAGGGACCCACCTTCATCTCCTGAGTTTGCTGGAGTCCCGTACTCATTCCCACTCCGAACCATTGGACAATGAGTACAACACACGAACGTCTCACTGGCTCCCCTTCACCCGGGCTGTTGACATCCACTTTTGCTTCCCGGCATACTACACAAAGTAGTACCCGTACTCCCGACATAACAAAGAAACCAAAGAAACAAAACCAACAGAATTTGGATTCGAAACCGTCCGACAACACGAGGAATCTCAATATGAAGATGAACGTACATGATTGACCAAAGAGCAAACCAACAAACTCAGAGGACATCCAGATCATGTGAACATAGAAGATATACATATATACACACATATACAATATAATTTGAATAAACATTTAACTCACCGAACTTTTACCGTTACCAAACGAAAGCTATAACGTAGGTTACGTCCCAACCTCGTGTTTACACACTAAAATACCTTCCAGAAGCACCAAACAAGCTCCAAATATCCCTTGGAATATGTACATTAAGTTTCATGAGAATTGGATGCATATAACTCAATTTAACCCCATGACTAGTTAACTTTTATACTTTAGTTTTTTTGTTACAGCACTGTTTTCTAGCCCTATTTTATCCCACTTGACTTCAAAATTACTCAATGACTTCTAAAGATGAATTAAACAAAACTCAATTATC
This sequence comes from Cynara cardunculus var. scolymus, assembly GCF_001531365.2. Taxonomy (NCBI): domain Eukaryota; kingdom Viridiplantae; phylum Streptophyta; class Magnoliopsida; order Asterales; family Asteraceae; genus Cynara; species Cynara cardunculus. The sequence goes on along the minus strand of NC_037531.1, from coordinate 17,650,352 downwards.
TTTCAAATGGAACTGACCTCATATCTACCGGATTTTTCTTTGATTTTATACGAAATTTGCAACACAGCAACTACTGAATTTTGACGGCACTGTACAAAGTGCACTTTTTACCCATCTTAAAGCTGTAATTATTCACCAAGAATGATGTTAATTACCCTCCTATGTGTGTGAAATCTCACCTAGTAACCCCAGAAGTTTGTAGAAGTGAAATGGGGTGAAAATGGGGCCAAAATCGGGTTCTTACCGAATTAAACTCGTTTTGGGTCGGGTTGACCCGGTTGGGTTGACCGACCCATCACCCATTTTGACCACCTAAGACTAAAAAATTCATAACTTTTCGCTTGGACCTCTGTTTTCGATGAGGTTTTCGTCTACGCGTTTGTGACTAGATAATCTATAACTTCCAATAAAAATATTCCAGAAAATACCTCCCAATAAGAGCAGTTTTATATATTTGTAGGTGTTATGCTTTCCTTTGTAATTTTGTCGTTTTTGATTTTGAGCTAGGAATCCTGGAAAATTTTTGCGACACCTCCAACAACTCCTAATAGGTCCACAACTTAGCTCCAATGCTTAACATCCCATCAAACACCGCCCATTTGAGTGTTGTGTGCGTAGCTTACAGAAATAGCAACGTAATTTGTAAAACTTGCATACGCAATTTTTTCGACTTCCATCACTTTTAACACTTCATATTAACTTATTCAAAGGTATTCCAACCTTTACATCACCATTTAGATCATCCGTTCAAGTTTTGGGTAGGTCACCTTTCTATTTTGATCCCTCACATCATCTAATTATGTCATTTGTGAGGTGTTAGCACCAAACTTACCTTCTACATCTCATTCTAACTATGGGTTCTACTTGTAGCTCACCGGTACACTGCATTTTAGCAAATTCTCTTTTTACACAATTAACACATAAAGTATGTTTTAACATGTAATACATATTTAGAATCACTAGTTAAGCATATTTAGGAGGGTGGATGTTACATTTTGGCACTTCCTAAGACTGACATTGAATAGGAGTTTGTGGAGACGTAGTATTAGGGTTGCAAGTTTTGTGCGAGGAACTCTAGGTCTTGTAGTTGCAGGCGGATTCCCCCGTCCCCCCCACCCCCCGGGGCCACGGTGAAGTTAGACAACAAATAATTTGGAATCTAAGTAGGGTAGCCAGGAATACCGATTGTGAGAGTTTTGTCGTGATGGGGTTTTTGGGCCACTTGGTTGCGTAGCCGATTTTTGTTTTTGTTGTTCATACTTGCTCGAAGCATATTTCATGGTATTGACTGTACGTATTCATTCTACTTGTTTAAGAAACAGTTTTTAATTAACTAAATGACAGTTTTATCTTTGATAACAGAGGAGGTAATGAATTTATCCACCTCATAACTAAGGGTAGAATTGGAAAGTAGATAATTACTTCAGAAAGTGGACACTTATTCTGGGACAAACTAAAATAGAAGTACGCACGCTTATTTTAGGACAAAAAGAGTAAATATTAGCGTCGTGTTAATACATATCCAATTATACATTTCTTTCTTTGTTTCAGGAATAATGCATTTGGTACTTTAGCCACACGGTAGCAAAATGCCCGGGGACCAAAGATGAAACAAAGATTGGTCCCATAAAGACCGAGGGCTGGGTGGTTATAGAGGTAACTCGGTGTTTGGCAACTTGATCCCTACCATCACTGTTAACTCGTGTTCGATATGCACTTTCGTGGTTTGGTTGAGGGCGACCGTCCATTATCGCGCCAGCCCTTTTTACCCCATATACATAAAGAAAATGACATTTTTGAAGAGATATGGGATATTTGCAAGTTGCATTTGAGATATGATTGATAAGAAGTTTCCACTTCATTGCTTTCTTTCTTTATCTTTTGAACGGGATATACTGAATACGTTTGGTTTAATTTTGTTTTCAAGTTTCGTTTGCCCTTTCGGGATAATATCGAAGGGCATAACGTAAAAAATATCTTAATTTCTATTTAGCGTAACAATGTTTTTTTCCGATCAACATAATAAAGCTTCGACTTTTTTTTATATCCATTTTGACTGCTGATCTTGTAATATTTAATGATATGTAAAGAAATGGATCATCCCACAAGTAATATTGGCAATCGTGAAGGAATTTTTTAAAACGATATCCTTGAATATGATATGGTTTAAGACCACATGACAATATTAGCCATACCACGGAATTTCTTTTTGAAAATTGTGTTGGATTGTTAAATTATACTTATTAGGAAAAATTTCTTTTATCTCATGATTCCATCCACTTGAAACTTCGCTAATTTTATTGTTCATTTTATCGTAACCTTTTAAATTGGTATACATGTTGTCAATTGTTACAAGATCTGTAGAATATCGAACGGTTAGAAAGCATGAAAATTCAAAAACGGTTGAGAAAAAAAAATATTTGTTATGCTTAATAGAGAACTAAGTCAAACTTTATCTATACTATATTATAAAGCATTTGATAAGAACTCTTAAAAATCATTTTTTATACATAAAGTAGTGTTTATTGATGCATATTACTTAAAATTCAAGATTACAAGTAGATTATGTGTGAGTACAACTTATTAAAGTTTTATGTTTGAACTCGTGTAACTAACTACATATAAACATAATTAAATACATGATAAACATCTCATTTTAATTATAAAAAATCTAAAATATAATTAGGATAATCATTGAGTTCTAACAAAATATTTAGTTATTATCTTTATAAAAAATTAAATTATTATACCAAAGATAAATTGTTTCGTTATTAAACTTAAAAAATTATATTATTAAACCAAAAATTATTTTCAAAATTTTATGATATATTCACAAATGAAAACATTATCGCTTTCTTAAAACCATATAAAATCGTATTCTGACATCGATAAAGATAAAAATAAACGGAACATTAAGATCGATATGTATCTCGCTGTATTGCACGAGTACCTTTCTAGTTGCATTTATAATGCATTTTACCCTATATTGAATTCTGTAAGGAACGGAACAACTTCTCAGCTCCTTAGGATAGAGTTAAGTTCTTAACCAATAAGCCCTACTTTCAAGTGGAATATACGAGATCTGTTTGGTTTGGCTTATTGAATCTTTTAAGGTTATTTTGCTTTTTGTTTTTTCTTAAGTAAACCCGTACTCATATAAATCAATAAGTTAGCTTTTAAATCAACTAAAATCACGATAAAAAAAGGTTGTTGGTTGTCCATTACAGACTTATAGTGGTCCAATGATACGTGTATTTATATTGTATTGTATCTCGAAAGCAAGATGATGGATTTGCATGGAATAACGATCAGTTTGTTTGGTTCTTCGTCAATTTGATAAAGAAAGGGAAATTTTCCGTCACCACGAACAAATGAAAATTTGATTTTAATATTATGTCAGTGTTATTACATGTGAGAAGTCAAGTCGAAACGTATGCACACGTTTTGTTAACGATCCTACAAAAGAAAAAAAATATTGTATCAAATTATAAGTCGACGTTGACATGACGATGAAGTTGTTAAGGAAATTCAACACGAGTAAATTAGCGAATAAATTTAAACTTCATAAATAGTTGATGATATACATACATACATAGGGTTGGGTTCACGTGAGATCAAAAGTTTTTCGTAAAACCCGTAAGACCAATTTATATTCAATGATCAACTTTATAAGCTAATGATCTAATGGTCTAAAGTTGCACGGTGACAATTTTGTGATTATTTAGAAGTCTCGTGGCAATTTTGTGATTAGGAACAATTAAATTGTAGATCTAATCCAAGGGTTGATAATTGGTTTTACGGGTCTCATGAAAAACCCGTGGTCTCACATGATCCCAAGTCTACATAACATATGTACATATATATATATATATATATAGAGAGAGAGAGAGAGAGAGAGAGGAGGATCAATGAGAACATAGTCAAAATAAGAGAACTCGAGAAATGGTGAAATCACAAATGATTTTGCACTGAAATCAAATACGATTATGAAATACGGTCAACGCGTAGGTGCATGGGTTACTTGGCCTATGACCTAGGTCATGCACAATCACATGTGATTTTACACACAAGTTTAGTATAAAATCACATGCGATTTAGCAGTTCTTGACTTCTCGTGTTCTCTTATTTGATCACTATTCTCATTTGAATACAATTCTCTTCTCTCTCTCTCTCTCTCTCTTTTTATATATATATATATATATATATATATATATATATATATATATATGAGTTTGAGTTTGAAATATCTGATTACACTACCGAATGTTGTAGAAAAGACAACAGTACGTTGTTGTACCAATCATCATTGCACGGAAAATGCATTTTCTTATATAATTGTAAAATCTGATATGATCAATAAAATTTATAAGATTTGAACTTATAATCACACAGATTTAGATCTCATGAAATCGTTTCTTACATGGTATATAACACAAATCAGTAACATTTAATAAAATAACAAATGTTTTTTTATACTGAAAACGTCTATAGTTTATCTGATATTTATCTTTTAATATTCTTTTTTTATTAGAGAGAACTCAAATACTTTGGCATCATTGAGTTTTCCACTCTCCTCAAATTCCATCATGAATATTTCCTTTAAAATTGAGACAATCCCATGAGGTGAAATCCTTAAACAAAACAAAAAAATTATTTATTTAAATATAATTTTTTAAGGTATTTTGAGAAAATAAATACATTTAAATCTCCTTTTTACATTTTTCACTTGTGAAAGTATAAACATTAGGCAGAAAAGGGAGAAAAAAAATATGTAAATACAATAAAAATGTACTGATAGTTATGTATCAGTTAAAAATTAGTTAGGGATAACTGAGGTAGTTTTATTTACAGCAAATTGTACCTAAAATACACATAGTTTCTTTTAGTTATAATTTTTTGAACGTATTTTGACAAAGTACTTTGGATGGGATGAGCAACGAGTCATAGAAAGTTAGAAAGTGTGACAACCGAGGGGGCGAGGAGGAAGGGTAGGCCGAAGAGGGAGTGGTATGAGCAACTGGGGTTGGACATCACTGCTTTAGATATTTCCGATTACATGACATCTGATAGGAGTTCTTGAAGATGCATGATTAAGGTAATAAAATAAGGGTGGGATCTAGAACTAGCATAAACAGCAGGAACGAAATTAGGTTTTCATGGCCTTAAGTTAAGCTAGGGTCTGTACTTTCCTTAGCTTGACTATGAGACTATTTGGTTGTTGCTGAATAGTTTAATGCAAAATGATTAAGTGATCAGAATGATTAAGAGATTTCATTAGAATAGGGAAATCTAAGATACAAAATCATTCAGAGGGCTTTAGAACTATTAAAAGACATATTTTTTTTTGCCAAACAAGATTCACCTTTTAGCGATTTAGAGACTGTCTCTTAATGAAACTATTAAAGAGGTAAACACACAGCTCATATGTTTCTTGTACATGATTCTATCTGAAAGCTGTTACTTACTCATTTACTTTTCAAAATTATCATATCAACCTTTTTTTGTTTCGAGTTCTTTTTTTTTTTCGAGGTTTTTTCCTCAAAACTTTTAGCCCAATTCTCGTTTTTACACACTTTTCACAAAATAGAGTTTTCACGAAAACAACTGCTCTACAGTATTTGATATTGATGTCAGGTCTAGGAACATCAATCTTCCAGACCCTACCTCCAGGTTGAAAATACAGATCATTAGATAGACGTTTTTAAACTATTAATTTTTAATAGATCTTTTTCAAACCATAAATATTAAACATCAATTTTGTAAGCATGTTTCAGAAAATGATAAACCTGAAAATTAAGTAATATAATTTTTTTTATTAAAAAATAGTTTTAATAAATATAAAAAAAGAATTAATTTAATTATCCAAAATAGTTGATCCAAGCTCATGAACCCACCATAGAAGGACATGGATGTGGGATGATGGGCTCTTTCAAATATCACTATTTTCATAATAAATAATAATAATAATAACAACAATATTTAAATCAGATCTGTTTTAAACTGTTTTTATGTACGATTAAATATGATTACTGACTATTTCAACTACTTTATTTAACTCCAAAAGATTATGGTACAGTTGCAAACTGTTATTTAGTACGTCCATTTTTAACTAACTTTTATATCTGGTATTTTGTCGAGTTGGACCTTATTCATGCTTTGAGCTATTCTTGGTCGAGTTGGTACTTGGTTGAGTTTTCTTTAAAGATAATTTTGAACCATGTCATTCAAATCTTCTACGTTTTGTGTTTCGTCTTGAGAAATACAATTTGGACCGGTTATGGATCTGATCCTTGTGGCGAAAAAAAGTCTGGTGCTTAACTCGTCCTTGTCTGAAAACCAGGATCGATCTGGATCCAATTAGTTCTGATTTTTTGACTTTTAAAGAAGATCCGCTATTGATTCTACAAAAGCAGGTCTAGACATTCAGACATTCGCAAACCAGTATTGAACTGGGCTTTTGACATATTTGACACTTATCTGATCGTCCAACTCTAATTCGATATTTTTTTTCTAGATTGGTTTTTAACTGGTAATTGGTAAGAAACTAGGACTGAATCGGGCTCGTAGGACTGAACCAAGCCTGTAACAGATCATATCGATCCAATTCTTGATTCAGATTCCTCTGTAGTCCGTTTATACATCTCCACTTCCGTTGTTGTTATATAAATGTAAATCACAGTTTTATTTCTTCTAATACCATATTAACAAAACTTACAAAATTATTATTATTGCTAGGAACCGAAAACAAATTTGCCATCTACTTATAGCTATTCTTTTAAAATCTTTATGTGTTTTGTTAGTTCTTTTTGTACGTTTTACAATCATCATCGTTGTCATCCCATCAACATTATGACCCCATTTTCGTCACTACAGGCCATGATATTTCCTCTATCACAATCAACGACCATATCATTACAATAATTCAGTATTTGCTTAGAATACGAAAAAAAATACAAGAATATTGAAGGGTGCTCAAAAAACCGATGGTATATATATATATGTGTGTGTATATATGTATGTATAACATAAGTGATTAAGCTGGTTTAAAAACAAATGTTAAACAACCACCTCGAGATATCTATATATTTATTAAAAAAGGCTTAAACCGCCCAAACATAAAATAACTTTTAAAAGGAAGTTACAAAAAAATAACCACCTCGAGATGGATCCTATTGGATTGAAATTGAGTTACGTTTATTGAACTCATCCCAATCCGATGAACCCGATATCCATTTATTTTTTTGATTTAATATGTACAGTAGACAATTACGACATCACGTACCCTCTTCATATACCTATATTTTCAATTTATTCTCCATTTTCTATATAACTCATTCGTATATATGTTCAGTAAATGTTAATATATTTATACAAATTGATAAAAGTAGTTAAATATGATATTATTAAGGTTTAAGAAAATATGCATAAGCTATACACAATGACTGATGATGAAAAAATAATTATCAGTAGAGAAAACAACATATTCAAGGTTAATTTTTTTTCTGATGTACGAAAGTATCAATCTGACCAACACGTATGGCTTGTGTTGGGTTGGGTTACACTTCAATTTTTCAAACCGTAAATATTAGATTAGGTTGTTTAAATGTTTTCAAATCGATCAACCCAACCCATAACCACTTTAGATCCTATTATAAATAACCTTTTTACAGATGATTAAGAGGAGTGCTAATGACACCCCCTTATAAGGGTGTTGAATGCATAGAGAATTGAATTCTTTTAATTTTCATTAATGTCAAATCCAATCAATATCATATTATATTATTTTTTATATATATATATATATATATATAT
>NC_037531.1:17640656-17642144 GCF_001531365.2 Cynara cardunculus var. scolymus | reverse complement strand
GACTTCAAAAATGTAATTATTTTTACAATAATAAAAAATGATGTAATTTAAAAAGCTATTGAATGCTTGATTATTAATAATGATCATTATTATTTTATTTTTTGAATAAATGTTTTTTTTTATAAAAATACTTAATTGTTTATGTTTTATTTATATTGATGTTTGATTATTATTTTGTATATATAAGACAATAAAAAAACAAATGATTACCTATGGGTGAGGGATGCCTTCACTCTATACACATGCACATCTTCAACTTCTTCACCTCTTATTTCTTCATATTAAATATTATATAATTATTAGAAAATAACAGTAAAAAAAACATTGATATACCGAGGAATTTAATGAACAATTGAGATCTGGTAAGTTCAGTTTTCGAAGGAGATAAAAGAGATACCAATACATAAAAAATATGGGTTCGTGAAGTAGTTGTTAACAAGACTACTCGCCCTCGTTGAAGGATAAACGTTTCATAAAACCTCAGGTTGATCTGTCTTTTACAGCTAAAGGATTCGTCTTTTACAGTTGAAAGACCTCTTAGACGTAGTTGTTAGAATAAGTAAAAATGTAATGTAAATTATATTATGTCTTATTTATATGTCAAATCTCATTATTTTATATTTTTTTTTATAATTATACAATTATTTAGAAAAAAATAGTAATGTTTATAGCAATAAGTATTTATTTATTTTTAAATAAAAGTTAAAAAGTAAAAAAAAAAAAAAACACAAAAAAACTTAGCATATATGATGAAATGTTTATTAATAATTTATATAATATAAATGATATAAAAGAAATATATATTTAATAATAATTCATATTAGAATATCTATACTATATTATAAAGTATTTGACAAAAAATCTTAAAAACCACTTTTTATGCGTAGAGTACTGTTTGTTAATGCATATTACTTAAAACTCAAGATTGCAAGTAGATTGTGCGTAAGTACAACTTATTAAAGCTTCATATTTGAATTCGTGTAATTAACTGCAGATAAGCATAATCAAATATAAGATAAACATCTCATTTTAAATATTAAAAATCTAAAATATAATTAAGATAACAGAATACTTAATTATTATCTTTATAAAATACTATATCGTTAAACCAAAAATAAATTATTTCGTTATTAAACTTAAATTAAATTATAATAAAAAAAAAATAAATTACATAGAAAATGAGAAATTTTAAATAGTTGATTTGATATTAACATTGATATTTTTTTTTCAAATTTTTGTGATATTTTTAAATTTATATTTTATTCAAAAATAAAATGATTATTGCTTTTTAAAAAACACAAAATCGTATTATAACATCGACAGAGACAAATAATAAAATAGAATATTAAAATCGAGATTTATCTCGCTGCATTGCACGAGTACTCTTCTAATAATATAAATAAATTAAGAGAGAAAAAACTAAAAGAAAAGAATCAATTAATAATTTATATTAATTAAAATCAATATATATATATATATATATATATA
>NC_037531.1:17626643-17639751 GCF_001531365.2 Cynara cardunculus var. scolymus | reverse complement strand
TATATATATATATATATATATATATATATATATAAACCAAAGGTAATAAATATATGCATTCAATCAATTTAAATAAGAAAAAGACAAAACATAAAAACAACAAAAAGACAAAAAAAGTAACAAAGTAAAATGATTAGATAGATGTTAATTAGTACTCCTGTCATTAGCCTTCCCATAATTAATTCGGAATTTATGGATTTAATTAAAAATAAAGTATAGTAATTATAAATTAAATAAATAAAGGGTATGATTGAGTGGAGTACGTACGCTTCGTCATGGGTGCTCCCGAATCAATTGGGGTTCGTTCATTGACATGAAGTAGATCGGCGCTCATCAAATTTATTGTCGGCCATATATTTATATTTTGAGTTAATTAATATATATATTTTTAATTCTATTTGTTTCAAAATAAATATTTACGATAAGAAAGACATATAAGTGACTTTGTTTTTTTTAAGAAGTGCTAAAGTCTGAAATCTTATTTCACTTCTGATTAATAAGAGGTGGTGTTGAAATCTGAATCAATAAGAGTATTTGTTTTTATAAACCAACAAACGTCTGAAGTTTAAAATTTAAACAAATAATTTGTTTTTATAAAATCAGGTGCAAACATTTTGTAAAATTCTCTTGATTTTCGTATAATTTCCATTGCCGAAATTCATTTCAACAATTGCTATAACAGATGGAACATAATAAAAACGTTTTGGATATCTTTCAGACTTCTGATGCTATCACCTATCGGGAATGCCGTTGGTGCGTTTGTTTGCAGAAAGATCAATACTTTTGATAGAGGATAGATCATAGATAAAAGTTCTTGTTTCACATTAATTTTATAAGCTAACCTACACGTACAATTATATATATATACATATATATATATATAGAGAGAGAGAGAGAGAGAGAGAGTTTGTTTCAAATACAAACTGTTGCATTTGTACAATCAATGCAACCCAATAAATTGAAATATTTATGGAAATGATGAGAGTTCATTTATTATGATTTGAATATTTATGGAAGATGAATATGATTCATTAACTATGATCAATACTTTATATTAGGAAACAATCAAAACTTCTATGAAATCATATATTAATAAAATGAAATGGACGATTGAGATTGAGTTGTATTGGTTGCACAAATGTTAAGGATTGTATAATAACCAACCCCCCCTCTCTCTCTCTCTCTCTCTCTCTCTCTATATATATATATATATATATATATATATATAAAATGGTTTTGTTTAATATAAGAAAAATAAAAATGAACGTGTTTACAAAAAGATCAATATTGTTGATATATTGTAATCAATATAAGGGGTTGTTTACCAAACATTTATCCGAGTAAGCGATTACCAAACCATATTACCTTATCAGATGAAAATGGTAAGGACCAAGAATCTTACCTGGTGAGAATAAAACAAGAACCAAAAATCTTACTTGGTAATTGAGGGCGACGACTCTTACCACGGTAAGTGCTTACTGAGTAGATTGTTGCATACGATGCCATTTTGATGAACTAAAATCTAACCCGATAAGTAAATGATAGTGTTAAAATATAACCAGGCAAGTAACCGTTTTGGTAACTGCTTTGTTTAAAGCAGTTGATTGGGTTTATGTCAAAGTTTGTACATCGTGGGTGGTGTCTCCAAATTGTGTGTTCAGGCTTGTTTGAAGGGAAGAAGCAGATGGATTTGTTGGTGGTGTACTATTACCATTTACCACCATAGTCGTATAGTCAACTCACTTTATCCATAACAAAACTGTATATGTAAATCAGTATTTATATACAACAAATGCAACAAATAAACTCATACATCCTCTTCATTTTTGGTGAAGTTTGAATCTCTGACTTCCTAAGAAGTCAAAGACTATGATACCGCTAGGCCAAAGGCCCTTTGATAAAAAATATAACTTTCGCACATCTATTTGTATTATTTTCTCTATTTTTCATGGCAAAAACTTTAACCATACCGTATACAAAAGACTTGCTGAAAAACCGTGTAAACAAGTCTCAATATTGTCTTCAAGTATTTGAACCTTTTTGAACGTCTGTCTTAATAAAGCACCAAATACTTAGACAAGTTTGATTTTATTATTAACCTGAATATCCAACTCGCTATATGAGTCGACTAATCCCAAGACGACCACCTGCTTTATGGGTAGCCAGGAGTATCGCATTTGAACCTCCGTGCCATAAGGGAATTTTTATTTCTCATTGGATTTGAACCCGAGACCTCCAAACATTTTTGACCTTTGGAGTCCAAGCTCAAACCAATCAAACACCATCCTTGTAGTTGACAATTGATTTTATGTATTCTAGTTTTGACATTTGCAACATAATCCTGTGGGTACATGAAAAACACAAGGCATCTTTAAAAAACTCACAATTATTGTGAATAATAAATTAACAATTTAGCCCCTACACAATCCCCTTTATGACTAGGAAGCCCCCAAGAAATTGCCTAAATCATTTTGGGCCTTCCTTTAAAAAGTTTGATGTAGAAAAGGCCAATCATCACCTAAAACTTACCTTTTTGTAAAGCTTGTACAAAAAGTAGGGCATGAACACATTTTTTTAAAACTGTAGGTACCAAAAATGTAATATTTTATTTCTTCAGTGCAATCTGAAAAGAAAGAGATGATAAAAATACGAATAAATCTTAGAAAATGTCTCCAAACGAAATGATGAATCCGTTGATTGCAATAAAATTTTCATGTGTTTTCTTTTTGAAATTTGTTTCATTTCGTGAGATTTCTAGATCCTTGAACGTCAGAATTATTTGTTTTTTTTTTAAGTATATAATATTTATATACGACAAATACAACAAATAGACTCACACATCTTTCTCATCTTTGGTGATGTTTGAACCCCTGACCTCCTAGGAGGCCAAGGACTACGATACCGCTAGACCAAAGACCATTTGGTTAGAATTACTTTGTTACTAATAGGTAATAATCTCTGGTTCAAGATCAGGCCCTGGAAAATCACTGTAGAGGTGATTACTGATATGAGGGACGTCAATATTCGTTTAGTAATTTCAGCAGACACGCAACAATTCTCGACTTAATTAATATAGCACAACAAGTGCCATTTTCTTTGGTTACCAAGACATGAATCTTGGTAACTTAAAAGATGCAGATTGTTCTTACTGGTCTTATTTTTGATGTTCTAGTTCGACAGTGATGTACGGATGAAGGTCGATTCTAAGTTCGCAAATCAGTTTTCGTGACTTCGGTTTATAAGGCCATCCCTAGTGTTTTACATTACATTATAAAACATTTGACAAAAACTCTTAAAAACCATTTTTTACGCATGAAGTATTGTTTATTGATGCATATTACTTAAAATTCAGGATTTCAAGTAAACTGTGCATAAGTACAAATTATTAAATCTTCATTTTTGAATTCGTGTAACTAAATATAGATAAATATAATCAAATACATGATAAATATCTCATTTCAAATATATCTAAAATATAATTAGAATAATTATTGAACTCTAACAGAATACTTAGTTATTATCTTCATAAAAATTATATTATTAGACCAAAAAGAAATTACTTTGTCATTAACCTAAATTAAATATAATAAAAAATTTGAATTAAAGAAATTACATAAAAAATAAGAATTTATATATATATATATATATATTAATTTCTATGATATTCTCAAATTTATATTTTATTAGGAAAAACATTATTGCTGGCTCAAAAACACAGAAATTCGTATTATAACATCGACGGAGACCAAAAAAATAAAATGAAACATTGAAATCGAGATATATATCGCTGCAAAGTACCCTTCTAATATATATATATATATATATATATATATTCATACATACATACATATCATGATTTAATCATCGTATTTTGAGTGGGAAAACAAGTCCTTGATCGGTTAGGTTAATGTAAAAATATCAATATCTTGCGGCTATTAAGATGCTTGCATAGTACAATCAATTAATGCTTCGGATACGAATTCAATGGTATCTATCAAATAAGTCGTTGTCAAAGAAAACATACTCGAAGTGTCAATTAGTTGTACGGTACAACATGTTAATGCTTCGGCATGCCGAGCATGTGCAATTTGAAGATGAGAGTACAAGCATGGGAGGGATCCAATCAAGTTATGCAATGGAAACTCAAGCTTGATTCCCCTTGTGTGAAGGGAGTACATGTCACTACAAAAATGAATAGTATCAGTGAGGGAAAATTCCCTCTCTGATTCATCACTAAAAGGGTCTTCCGTCTCTGATCCGTCGGTCAAAAACTCGTAGGTAATGCTATCAGCGAAGGAATTCAACAACGGATCAGCGAGGAAAACTTTTAGCAACGGAACAGCGAGGGAAACTTTCACCGACGGATTATCGACAAAATCTTTTAACGAGAGGTTTTTTTCGTCGCTAATTTATGTTGTTGATATATTGTTTTCTAGTAGTAAGTGGTAGCCAAAAAGAGCTACCCTTTTCAACACTAATTACCTCTTTATATCATTGTTTACTTTATATATATATATAGACTTGGGATCATGTGAGACCAAGGGTTTTTCGTGATACCCGTAAGACCAATTCTCAACCATTGGATTAGATCTACAATTTGAACATTCATAATCACAAAATTGCCACGAGACTTCTCAATAATMACAAAATTGTCACCGTGCAACTTTAGACCATTAGATAATTAGCTTATAAAGTTGATCAATGAACATAAATTGGTCTTACAGGTCTCACGAAAAACCCTCGATCTCACGTGAACCCAACGCTATATATATATATATATATATATATTATTTGTATTTGAAACCAATATAAATGTGATTGTTATTTTGATCATGTAATTTGTTAAGTAGCATTCCGTTGGTCTTCTTTTCTTCCTTTAATTATATGCGACGCCTTTTTGTGACCTTTTTCCATCACTTTTCCGTGCCCTTTCGATTTCGAAATCGCTCTTTGCCTTCGCACCTTTTCTTTAACAAAGCTTTGCAAATGCACGGTCGTTGTTCGTATTCTCCATTTGTTTCCGATCAAATGGGACTTCCAACTTTATTTCTAATGCTCGATTAATTGTTTCTTTTTTATTAAAAACAATTAGTATATATATATATATATATATATATACGTTTGTTAATAGGTTTATTGTCGGTTTTAGCTATTAAAATAACGTTGATTTATATAAATAAAACAAAGAAGAATGATTAAGAAAATGATGCAATAAGGTTAATAAATTAACACATATCACATTTCTAACTTTACTATAATATAACAGTAGTATAAGCTAGATTGATCTATTAACCTTTTTTATTTAATTATCTTTTTCTTTACGAGCCGAAGAACAATGAGAGCGTGTCACATGTTTGGGACATTTGTTATTAATGGTATTACATTCATCTCATGAAAGTTTTAGAGGTTCACGTATATTATTCATGATGAATAAGGACGATATATGACACGTTCTCGATGGTTCTCTGGTTCACAATATGAATCAAATTCGCAATTGAACTTTCCTTCTATAACACTCCAACAAATATCCTCCTAAGTGTGATAAAATTCATATTTTTCAAGCTTCAAGCAAACGTGTACGAGTTAATTTTTCTTAATGGGACTTACAACTTATTTACTGAGATTCTAAAGAGAGTTTTATGCAAAAAGTCAAGTTTTTTTTTTCCGAAAATGTCCTCCCAGTTAAAAAACGTGCTCCGACCATCTATGAAAAAACTCTACCAAACATATATTCTCAATTTGTACTGACTGATTAATCTACACAAACAGCTTTATCCATATAAGAGTTAATGGAAAACCAACCAAACAGTCCCATATACCGTATTTGAACTTTTGTGACCACAAGGGGATTTTTGTTCTTCATTGGATTCGAATCTGGGGCATCCATGCACTTTTGACCTTTGGAGTCCAAGCTCAAACCAATCAGACACCACCCATATATACATTCTCTCTTATGTTCAAACAATTATATAATAAAATCAAAGTAATTTTCTAACATGTTAAATGTGTGATTTTGAATAGAGTGCTTAAATTTTTGGGCTCAATTTTATACTGTTTAGAGTCTTTTATTAATGAATGTAAAACTATAACTCACATGAGTTCTCTAATTTCAATCAGAAGACAAAAGTAATACATCTCATGATCGTGTTTGTAATTTATATATGTATCTCTGTTATCTCATTTTGCAATATAATAAAAAGTTTTATGCGTATAACAAAGCCTCCAAAAAAATTGGAAATAAAATTACAGTATATTTTCTTAATTTCATAAAAGACGTGATATTTTCTTAATTGCATCAAAGATATGATAAGTTTAGTTTACATAGTTAGTGTATAAAAGATATAATAAAAATCTCGGGTTCAAATCCAAGGAGGAATAAAAATCTTCTTATGGCCACGGAGGTCAAATGCGGTGATTCCAAGCTACCTACAAAGCAGGTGGTTGCCCTGGGATTAATCGGCTCACATAACAAGTTGGATATCGAGGTTAATAAAAAAAAGATATAGTACGTTTCCTTAATTCCACAAAAAAATACACGACATTCCACAAAACACAGCCAGTGAAAGTATGTTTCCCAAAATTGAGATTTTGAAAGTATATTCTTTAAAATAAAAACCAAAGCAAGTACGTTTCATTTTAATGCACTCACTACAACAAAATTGGGTTAACAGGACGCTCTCAATATCTAAGTGTCCCAATAGACCGCTTTATAGGACTTAATTTATAAGACCAAAAAATAAAGCTTTATATCTAAAGACGTTGTAATAAGTTTATATGACGTTTTTGGGCGTCTTAACAAGTTTTTAGGACATTTTTAATAGAAAGCGTCGCATTTGCAAATTTTATAAGACACTTTTGAGAAAGTGTCCTATAAACTCATTTTTTATAAGATAAATTTTCAAATAATGTCCTATAAAGTTGCTAATGAACGCTTTATATTAAAGTGTCCTAAAAAATTTATTACGGCGTCAAAAAACGTTACATAAATTATTACAACGCTTTTAGACAAGATACTTTATTTTTTGGTCCTATAAACTAAGTCCTATAAAGAGGTCTATTATAATGCTTAGAAATTGGGAACGTCCTATAAACCCGATTTTGTTGTATTGACTTTATCGTACGTACAAATATAATTTTTATCACACATACTAAATGTACAAAAACTTTCACCCTATTAGGAATAAAGTACTTCTCTACACTTTAAGTGTGAGATTTACCAAATTAACCCCCCAAAAAAAATTATTTACGAAATACGAAGCGTGTACGTTATAATTCTACACAATTTTACGTGTGTAATTATGCCTCGTAAATGTGTGAAATCAAATAATGCTTCGTAGTGTAAGCAATAAAACGACAAACGACTTGTAATCAAATGATTATCAGTACTACATTTAACTCTGCTAAGTAATGATTAAACTAAAAAGAAGCGTCGTTTATCACAATAAATCCAATACCGAATCTTTATGTGTAGGGCCCCCCCGATGATGCAAATAGTGTTAACAGGCATTCCCGTAAACTTTATTCGAAGAGGGAGGTTGTATCCACACCCCATGTTGCAAGGTTGATAAAAAGCTAGCTCAAATAAAGCAATTTGTTTTTGCAACACCTTATCATTTTAGTTTTCGCTTTTCGTTCCGATAAATCATGCTATGAAATCGACTCCGATAACGTTTCGTGGCACAAAAACCTCCACTTGTGAGTATTCTTTTACGTCATGAATGACTGTCATCAAGTTTATGGTGATTGTATGCCCTGTAAAACTGATGATATCGTTTTTGTGATAAGAACGGGGAAAAAAGATTACTATTTACTCAAAAGTTTATTACACTTGTCGAAAAACATGTAACGTTGTTGGGTTAACATGTAATCAATGTCAAGATCGATAGTACACGGTTTGTTATTTTGTAATCATTAGGGTGATGCTTAGCAAAACTAGCTAGCTGATAAAATAGCGGAGTTATTGGCTGATAAACTAACTAACTATTAACTGATAAATTAATTGTTAGCTGATAAACTAGTCATGTTTGAAAGAAAATAACATTGTAACTTGACTTAAAAAGACAAATTGGAAAAGTATAAAGGCGTAATTGGAAAAATGTGGAAAAAAAAACCCCTTGAAGCTTATTAAAATGTTACTTTAAAAGTCGTTGTAAAAGACTAAACTTAGAAGCTAGGTTATAGTCAAGAATTTTTCGATGCGCTTATAATATGCGCCATTTTTCTTCGAAATATATGTTGGAACCTCCTTTACTTAAGGGATATTTTGGAGAGTAAATCTAATGGGGTTTCACACGTATTTTCACATACTATTAGAGCCAATTTATACTACTCGATCCAGGGTAATATGTGTCTGTTTAGCTCCCTCTTCTGTCTTCTCCTGGTATACAACTATAGCGACTCAACACTCTTGGATAATTTGTACCCGTCTAAACTCATGTCGGTCTCACCCCACCCTCTTGACACTTTAAATAATCTGTACCCGTCTAACCTCCTCTGGGTCTCACCCCACCATCTTGACCCTTTAAGTAATCTGTACCGTCTAACCTCCGTTGATCGATAGAGACTCCAACGATGAAATCAAAAATCCCACAAAACACATTAAACTCGTGATTAAATTACATGATTATGTATTATTAAATCAATTATAAAAGTAATAGTAAATAACCAACACTTTTATCATCTATTTGAAAGTATATTATATGATATGATTCATACCACGTAGCACACGTCTCAAAGCACATCTTGATATTTATGTTTAATCACCGCACTCAGGGAGTTTGCAAATGGGACCCACTGAATATTATTATTGGGGCTGACATGGCAACACATGATTGGCCCAAATTTCCACCCTTCTGGATCGGATTCATAGATACATGTGAGTATATATACATACATATATTTATGCATAGATAGAACTTAATAAAGCATAAAATAGAGTGTTAGAATTGGGAAAGAGATGAGTTGTAATCCTTAAACCCAATTGGATGGGTGGGTGACACGTAGGAAAGTGGCAGGTGTGGGTCCCATGGGGTTGAGCCCAGAGGGACACAAACCCTAAAAATGGGAAGTGTTGAGCAAGTGTTGGTATGAGTCAAGTGGAAGATATATAGTCCTACGAAACCATCTAATTTTGGGACTCAAAATGACCCTTTTTATTAGGCAATGGATTTCAAAGATACCAACCATGTATTATCCCATTAACATCTGATATTGGGATCTAGCTAGTTGGGAAACAGTACGTACGAAACATCTTGTAAATATAAGAAAACATAAAATGACAGCTAACAAGAAACATATGGAAACAGTACTCAGCCAAACCAAGATTACGTCTGATAGAAAAGATAGTATGTTGAATGTTATCATACTATATGTTTAGTTTTCAACTAATCCTCTCCAAGATACATGTGTTTTTGAAATACAGAGTACGTTTAACTGATTAAAAGGGTTTATCAGAACCTCAACATTTAAGAATTGTTGATATGTTTCAAGCAAAGACGTGTTTGAGAAAAGGGGGATCTTCCTTGAGAAAGGTGAAGTACTGATTCCGTTATTACAGATGGACAATAGTCATTCCTTATAGACAAATAATGAACAGCGGTAATTTATGTGTTAACCGGTCTAATTTTTAAAATTCCTTTAAAATATCTCATTTTGCAACCACTTTATACCTTAATATATATATATATATATATATATATGTGTGTGTGTGTGTGTGTGTGTGTGTGTTCAAGAAAGAACTGATTAGTTTGTAATAATTGTGAGATACAATCTCAACCACAAATCAATGAATAAATTAGGAAATTAATATTTTTGGTACTTTGACTTAAAATTATAATTAAAGGGCATTTTAAGTATTTTAAATTTTTTATCTCTCTCTCCTACCTCTGGTCTCCGACGAACACCATATGATACCCAAAATACACCAAGATACATAATGTGATACCCAAAATATATACAATATGATACCCAAAACACACCAACTAAACTTTGAGACCATTGTGATATCAACTGTGCCGGAGATGGGGGAAGAGAGATAGGTAGTGAGGGGGTCACAGGGACAAAAATAAGGCTAGTGGATTGGTTGATCATCGGAGATGGTGCCTTGGTCAGACAAGATAACTAGAGGTCACCAGAGTGGTGGTGGGTGCCAGAGAAGGCCACCAGATTTGGTCCATGTGCATCCGTGTGTGTGTGTGTGTGTATACATATATTAAAATAATTAAACTAATTAAAGTAAATTGGAATATCAAACTAATATAATTAACATAATTTACTAATTTACCCTTTGTACATTCTACAACTCGATTAGACATCAGGTTGTTTCGAGTTGAGCTATTTCGCATCGGGTTAGGTTAAGTTGATCGGATTGGTCGGGTTTTTAAGCACCCCTGGTGTTAATCTCAAAAGGTTAAATATCTTTTACAACTTCAACCACTCAACTTTTTAAACATAATTAGTTACACCCTTTTCTTCTTTATTTTTATATTACATATATCTTTGATAGATTTTTATATGTATTTTAAATTTTATTACTTTTTCTTTTCAATTAGACGGTTTTCATATACATCATTTGGGAAATAAAGAATCGATCCTCAACGTCTTTGGCTCCCGACTTTGATAGCTTCTCGAAATGCCCTTTCTAGGTATTCCTCAATGTCCTGCACGTCCTATCGGAATCATTGAATCAACCAAGCTCCGACACTACTTCATTTCCACAACAGTGTTGGTAGTTGCTCGAACGGACCTCTTCTGTCATGCATCATGGCTGGGTGAGTTGTTCCTTTGCGAACGAACCACCGTCAGTTACTTGGTTATCCAAATAAGGATAAGCTTCCACCGCCGACCCTTCTTCTTCTGGCACAACGACAGCGTTGGGTCTTTTCAATCATTTATAGCTGTACATTTATTCATATATTTTTTTGTTTATTTAGTTTTACAGTTTCTTATTTCTGACTTGAACAGAAGATTCAACTACTTGAAGAGTGAAGAAGCAGCTACCGTCTTTCAATGCAGTACTAAACCAACTAGCAACTTGAGCCAGTAGCCACCCACTTTGATAAACAGATTTGATCTTGACCGACTCACTTTTTCCAAAATCCAATGCCAGGTTCTCCTCTGTTCTTTAAGGTAGACGGGATTCATCAATCTGATATAGGAAATGGAGGGAATGGATCTCAACCAGAAATATGATAATTTGTCGCGGCTGGTTGATAGCAGCTCCGCTGCTAAGAATGAGGGTATAATATAATCACTAAAAAGAAGGTAAACAGTACAAAACAAAGGAGTATCACCGATAGACAATTTGTCGCTAAATGTAGGATCCGTCGGTAAAGCCGTTGAAAAATACATCGTGTGAAAGGCATCACTGACGAAAATTTGTATTTCTATTTTTGTTAATTTGACGTTACACAATTTTTGAATTTTTACTATTTTAATTATCTTGATTTGACTATACACAATTTTTGAATTGTTATGTTGAATTAATTTTACACAATTTTAACATTTCAAATAAATTGATTACACATTTTAAACATTTTATTTTATACATAAATTAAAATAAAAAATAATAAAAATAAAAATAATGTTCAATATTGAAATCAACTATACATTTATAAGAATTAAATTTATACACAAAATATAATAAAGATGTAATATAGAAATAAAGAAAATAAGAGGGTGTTATTGAAAGTATTGATGAGATACTCTTAATAAAATTATATGATTAAATATAATAAATTAATTATAATTATATATTTAAAATAATTAAATTTATATGACGAGGATGGGGTCCTTAAAAACTCTGAAGCAACTCGATGTCTAATCGAGTTGTAATTTTTTCAAACTGTAAGTATTGAATTAATATTGGGTTACTATTATTTGAAGTCAACCCAACTCGATAAACCTGATATCCTTTTATTTATTGAATTTAATATGAATGTTGAATTTGTATTAATATATACACTAGACAATTATACTATCACGTACGCTCTTCATACACACATATTTTCAATCTATTCAACATCTCTATATAACTCATTCTTATATATGTTTAGTAACTGTGAATATATATATTAAGAAAATTAACTGAATGTGATACATGTAAGAAGTATGATACTTTGTCGCGACTGATTGATAGCAACCCCGCTGCTAAGGGATTTTCAGAAGTAGGAATTAAACTCAAATCTTTTCCATATCAATATCTTTGAAACTAGGCATGGCTAACTTTTTATAGTTATATATTTACAATAATTAAATTTATACATAATATTTACAAAGAAGTATCACTTACAGACAAAACCATTGGTATTCCGTCGCTAAATGTGGGATCCGTCGGTAAAGTTGTCAAAAAATACATCGTGGGAAAAGGCATCACCAACGGATATTGCTGACGGATTACCAACAATATCATTTCCAATGGATTTACCGACAAACTTACTCACTAAAGGTATATAAACATAATGATATAGATGGTGTATATTTTGATTCTACTTAGGTGTTTGGGATTTGCTTATTTGAAACAACTTATGTTTTTCTACAAAAGTTCTTATCAGTTTATTATAAGTTAGAATGGTTTAACTTCTTCAAAAACTTCTTATTACCAGTTTGACATCGGTATAAGCTGTTTATCCAAACACTCAAAAGTGTTTATTACATGTGTCACACCGTAATAAGTCAATAAATTATTTTTATAAAGCAATCTCAAACACGGAAATTTAAGTTTATATGCATAATATTGTCCCAAATTATAAAAAAAGATATGCCCAATTTATCCTTTTATTGGTTATTTTATTTTTATATAATTTTAAAAGTTTTCAATTTAATTAATGTTACACATTTTTAACAACTAAAATCTTGTTCATTTAATTTACACAACTTTTATTTTATTTTATTTTATTTTATTTATTTGACTTCACACAGTTTTTGAAGTTTTAATTACCTTGACTTGATTTCACACAATTCTGAACATTCCAAATGAATTGATTACACATTTTAAACATTTATAGCTAATTTATTTTATACATAAATTAAAATGAAAAATAATAAAAATTAAAATAATTTCAAAATTAAAATCAACTATACCCTTATAAGAATTAAATTTATATATAAA
>NC_037531.1:17622694-17626598 GCF_001531365.2 Cynara cardunculus var. scolymus | reverse complement strand
TTAATTATAGTTATATATTTACAATAATTAAATTTTTATATAATATATATAATGAGGGTATAAATATTATCACTTATTGAAATTCAATAAGATAATAAGGTTTTATTTGTTTTTTTCATTTTTAGCTCTTAGTTATCACTTATGTCTGATTCGTTCAAACGTTTTACAATTCAGACTGCTTTTTTTTTTTCAGAGCATCTTATCACTTAATGGGGTCTGAATAAATAAGAAGTAAATTAATATCTTAATTCCTCTTATTTTCCCTTTTTTTATTCTCTTTGAGATCAATGTGAAACAAGAATTTCTATTGGCTATCTATCTTCTATCAAAAGTATCGATCTTTCCGTAAACAAACTCACTGGTGGCATTCTCGATAGCGTCGGAAGTCTAAAAGGTATCCAAAAGGTTCATACTGTGTTTCATCTGTTAAGCAATTGTTAAAATGAATTTTAGCAATAGAAATTTATAAAAATCAAGAGAATTTTACAAAATGTTTGCATCTGATTTTACAAACAAAAAAAAACCATTGATTAAGATTTCAGACTTTCAGACGTTTGTCAGTTTATAAAAGCAAACAGTCTTATTGATTCAGATTTCAGAATTCAGCACCAACTCTTATTAATAAGAAGTAAAATAACACTTCAGAGTTCAACACTTCTAAAAAAACAAACGCCACCAAAAAATAATTAAATTTAATCTATCCTATTTTCACATAAGTACTTTAAAAAGTGCCATTTTTTTTTTTTTTGCAGAGAAGCCTCTTATGTTATTCTTTTAGAAAGATTCCATAAATCACATCCAGAAAGTTTCGATAACATGAACAACTCTAATTAATAACTATAAGTATCATAATATATTGTTTTATAAGATTTATGATCTGCTTACAAAACACTTAGAGGGCGTTTATCAAACTTTTACCTGGGTAAGCGCTTACCAAGTAACATTACCTCACAGGATGAATATGGTAGACCAAGAATCTTACCTGATAAAAGCGAGACAAAGACCAATATTATTACCTGGTAAATGAGAGTGATGACTCTTACCACGGTAACCGCTTACCAGGTAAATTGTTGCATACCATGTGTTTTTTGTGGACTAAAATCTTACCCAATAAGTAAATAATAGTGTTAAAATTTTACCGATAAGCACTTACCGGGTAAGTGTTTGGTAAACAGCCCCTTACTCGGTAAGTGCTTACCGGTAAAATTTAACATTATCATTTATTTACCGGGTAAAAGTTTAGTCCATCAAAACAGCATTGTCTTACTCGGTAAGTGCTTACCGTGTATGCAACAATTTACTCGGTAAGTGCTTATCATGGTAATATTTATATACGGCAAATGTAACAAATCAATTCACACACCTTCGTTATCTTTGGTGAGGTTTGAACCCCTAAGAAGCAAAAAGCTACGGAAATTCTCTTTAATTATATATGCATATGGTAGATGATATGAATTATGTATGCAAGAAGATAGTAGTGAGTGCCCACATAGGAGAAAAGGTGACAAATTGGATACCGCACCATCCAGATCCCCTATATAAACCATTCACAACCATTTCTTATGCACCACTCCTCTCACAACCAACACCAAACAGAAGAAGCAGCACCACTTCAATTCTCTCAAACTGCTTCTTCTGTGTGATTCTTCGTTAATTTCAACAACAATCAGCAAACATGGTGTCAAGTCACTATCCTCACCTCACTCTTGCATTTGGCCTTCTTGGTACAGTACTCTCTCTCTCTCTCTCTCTCTCTCTCTCTCTCTCCATATATATATATATATACTCTTCATGCATGGCAGAATACTGGTTACGTACGAGCCATGCACATAAGAATTAAACCCTAATCCGAGCTAACCTGGTTTCAATATTCTTTTCCAGGCAATATTGTCTCATTCATGGTGTTTCTTTCACCACTGTAAGTTCTCTCTCTCTCTCTCTCTCTCTCTCTCTCTATATATATATATGTATGTATGTATATGTTAAACTAATTAGTTTGTACGTAATATATGTATATGTAGGCCAACGTTCTATAAAATATACAAGAAGAAATCAACAGAAGGGTTTCAGTCGATACCTTATGTGGTGGGATTGTTCAGTGCGATGCTTTGGATCTACTATGCATTGCTCAAAGGAAATGCCATGCTTCTTATCACCATTAACTCCGTTGGTGTCTTCATACAGACATTTTACATTCTCGTCTTCCTCATCTACGCACCCCCAAAGGCCAGGGTACGTATTTATATATACTTAACCACATATATATACATATATATATATATATATATATATAGAGAGAGAGAGAGAGAGAGAGATTCATTTAAGAACGGTAAATATTTTAGGAACTCATGAACGACCCTTTTAGATGATGAATAACGTGATAAAATATTCATGATAAATCTCGACATAGATATTCATAGTTAATAATATTTATCATGAATTCTCACACAAAAAGGGTGGTTCATGGGTTCCAAAATTTATTTTAGAGTTCCTAGATGAAATTGCCCTATGTATCTCTATCTACATATATGTGTGTGTGTATATATATATATATATATATATATATAATTGTTTTTCGACCATTACCCATTAATTGGAATTGGAATCGGAATTGGAATTGCAGATGGAAAGCGTGAAGCTAATCATGGCGTTCATAGTTGTTGGATTCGGATTGATCGTGCTTCTAACCCAATTCCTTGTAAAAGGCGCTAAGCAAGGGGTGATCGTCGGATGGATTTGTCTCGTGTTTGCTTTGTGCGTTTTTGTTGCACCTTTAGGTGTCTTGGTAAGTATACAATCGATAACAACAACAATAACAGTTTTAATTATCAAGATAACAACATCGTGTAACACGTACATGAAAATCATATTATTTTTGTAATTAACTAATTAAATTTACTCGATTTGTTTTTGCAGCGACAAGTGATCAAGACAAAAAGTGTCGAGTACATGCCGATTCTTCTGTCACTTGCCCTCACACTTAGTGCCGTTATGTGGTTCTTTTATGGTCTACTTCTCGGGGACTTCAACATTGCGGTATGACAAATTAAGGCTGTTTTCGATAGCTATGTTATAATTTTTCTAAAATACAACATTAAAAAACCAAAATTTCTAAATATTTTTACATCGAAGTACTCAACATATTTTAACAATTACAACACTAATTACAGTATTAAAAATATCATATTAATGACAAATGCAACAAATAAACTCACACACCTTTCTCATCTTTGGTGAAGTTTAAACCTCTGACCTTTTAGGAGGTGAAAGACTATAACGCTAGGCCAAAGGCCTTTTGGTCTTTTTAGTGTAGTTGTTAAATATACTCTAACCGTGTACTTAAATTAAATTCTTGTTTCCAAAATCATCTACGGTTTTCAATCGAATAATTTCTAGTTAATCAATATATACAGATTCCCAACACGCTCGGATTCACGTTCGGTATCATCCAAATGATACTATACTTCGTATACAAGAACAAGAAACCTGTGATCAACGAGAAGATCACGGAATATAAAGAGAGAATGAGCATGGACGAACCAAGAGGAGTAGTCCCGGATATAAAAGATCAAAACACGATCGATATGGTGAAGCTAAATGCGTTAATGACGTCCGAAAACGTTCCGCAGGGGGTCGTTCGTAATCACACCATTGAAGTCGCGGCTTGATCGATCATCAGGTTGTATGGTTGGATGAATGTTAATTGATTTTGGTTTTATTTATATATAATATATATATATATATAATATATGTTGTCAAGTGTATCTTTCTCTATAAATAATTGTGCACTTGTTGATTCACAAGTTTTCTGCTTTCTTAGCTAATGCAACTCTTGTATTGTTTCAATATTATCAATATAAATGGATTTGATTTCAATATATATATATATATATATATATATATA
>NC_037531.1:17582226-17622624 GCF_001531365.2 Cynara cardunculus var. scolymus | reverse complement strand
TATATATATATATATATATATATATATATATATATATAGAGACTTGGGATCATGTGAGAATAAGGTTTTTTCGTGAGACCGTAAGACCAATTCTTAACCTTCGAATTAGATTTACAATCTGAACATTTATAATCACAAAATTGCCATGAGACTTCTCAATAATTACAAAATTGTCACCGTGCAATTTTAGATCATTAGCTTATAAAGTTGATCAATGAACATAAATTGGTCTTACGGGTTTTTTTTTTCTTCTAATAGAGTGAAGCATCTCCATTCCATTAAAGTTTTAAGTATAAAATTCCTTTGAACCCCTCCACTATTGTTGATCCAGTCCATTTGTTTTCCGCCTCAGCTATAACATTTAATTATTTTATTGAATGATTAAGATATTTTTCTTACAAAACCATAAATAACGTGATAAATAAAGATAAGAGGATGACGTCAGCCAATAACTTCTTTTTGTTAAAGATAAAAAGTTTGCATGAAAAAAGCAACCAAACAAAATTAATAATTAAAAGCAGTCGATGTGTGGTGACGCATTCCACCTGCGTTAATAATAAGTGTCAAAGTCTTTTTTTTTATTTTAATAAGAGGTTTATTAAATTTATCTGTATTAGAATCAAATAGCACCTTAGCATATATGGAGTTTATTTAAAAAAACAAACTCGTTATCGTATTTGGAATTTTCTTTGTTTCTCTTCTGGACGTTTGGAAGGATCGTCCCTTTGCTCTTTCTGATTCACCTTTTTTCTTATAACCCATGGCTACTCTGAGTGTTACCAGCAAAATTTGGTCTCTGCTTCTTTGGCTGAGGACAATCTGTTTTAATGTGATTTGGGGAATTGTAATGATAACAATGTTGGGGTATTCGACAATCTCTGGAGATATATCCCATCTTTCCGTATCTAAAGCAAACTATCTGTTCAATATTACAATTACCCTGGTGGACATGGTGACATCTTGGACAAGGTCTCTTGTTAAATCTTTGAGTGAGACGATTTTCAGACTTCTTAAACTTGGGTCTCCGGAATTCTGTTGAATATTCCTCCCATTTTCTCTTTCTGTCTGATCATTTCACCCATATCACATACTCTCAAGTACATGCACATAAAATTAGCTTTCCAAAATCCATAGATGTAAAGCATTAACAAATCTCTTTAAATCTTCTATTTAACTTTACCTTTCACATGTGTTCGACATGTAATGCACATTTTTATACACAATAGCAAGAAGACGTTAAATCAGCAACGAAAATCAGATAAGAACAAAAAGTAAAATTTTCTTCTTCCTCCCTTCTGTTTGTTTGAACCCAGGAGCCATACATACCAACTTTTTCTTTCTCTTTTATCTCTTTCAAAACAAGAGAAATAAAAAAAAAGTTATGTATTTAACCTGGATATTCAATCGGCTATGCGAGCCGACTAATCTCAGGGCAACCACCTGCTTTGCATATAGCTCGGAGTCACTGCACTTGAACCTCTGTGGCCACAAGGGGATTTTTATTTCTCATTGTATTTAAACCTGTGACCTCCAGGTACTTTTGACCTTCGGAGCCAAGCTCAAACCAATCAGGCACCACTCTTGTGGTTCATATACATACTTTTGAGATGAGGACGCAAGGAGTTTAAAATTTTTAAATCAACTTTTCAAAACACATCCCTCAACTTTAAAACAACTTTAAAAACAATCTCAAAACTTTCTTTAATTAAAACTCAGTTATCACAAATGGATTACCTGGAAAATCTCTGAGTAATTTGTCACTGATGTGAGTTCCCCACCAATAACTTACCCACCAACTATTGTGATGGTTTTGTGACATATCCACCCTTTAGAGACGGATTTCTTAAGAAATGTCCGTAGGTAAAAGTCTTCCGTTTAGTAGTGATCGCATGTACACAATAAGAAAGTAGCAACAGTAGCTAATGTAGTGTCATACGATCACTCTTACAAGTATGGTCTAAACAATGATCTATCGAGTCGAACGGGTTTAAGAAGTTAGAAACATATAGTAAACGATCTAGCTATATTGTACCTCCTCAGCCAACGGGTAGGAAATCTTGTCTGATATCTAATTATGTGTTTTTAAAATATTTATTATGATGTTTAAGAATTAAAACCAGCCAAATAAATAGTTGTAATTAAAGTTATAGATAATTAGATAGTTTTACATTTAAAAAGTCAGTCAACTTTGCATAAAAGAAGTTGATTACTGACAATCTCAACTCACCCCATACGGAATCCGCCTCAACGGACCCCAATATGAGAGGGCGTTTTTTGGCTCACTTGACGGTTGAGGCTAGCAGGGGACTGGGGTCAAACTCGAAACTTGTCTTGTATTTAGACATAGTCGTCTCTTTACCAACTGAACTACATCTGACAGGCAAAAAACAGCTTTAATACAAAAAAAAACCCTTACTTGATTTCATTTAAAGGGTTAAGATATAATGTGGATGGATGGAAGGTACAAAGTCAATTTCATGAAATTGGAAGGTAACAAATATCAACTTTACACATCATTTGTTATATGTGGGAGAGGAATATGCAACTTGTATATATCTCCATCTCCAAAACATAATGCATCTTTTTCATTTCTTTTCTGATTAAAGAAATACTGATTATTTTATCGTTTATGTTATTGTAAAACCACGTGCATCTGATTTGGCTTTTGCTCTTTATCGCACTTCTCATAAGTTGATTATTTTCTCGTTTGAACCTGCCCCTATACATATATATATATATATATATATATATGTGTGTGTGTAGATTAAAGATAAAGAAGCATGGAAAGAGAGAAAGAGAAAGGGATTTGTGTTGTTTCCTTGTAGCAAAGATTCTCCACTAAGAATTAATTGAATAAGGAAAAATGATTCATTATTTAATGAGATTAGAAGCCCCCCTTCCACACCATTAATTTTCATGATAAATGGATGAATCTTGTAGCCATGCAATTGCAACTCATTACTATCCCATTTCTACACAATTTTTATATTTTTACAACCCGTCGCGTTTCTACAACCCAATAAATTGAGATATTTATGGAAATGATGAGAGTTCATTTATTATGATTTTAATATTTATGGTCATTAAACTTTATATTATGAAACAATCAAAACTTATATGAAATCACATATTAATCAAATGAAATAGACGGTTGAGATTATGTTGTATTGGTTGCACAAATGTCAAGGGTTGTATAATAACCAATATATATATATATATGTTTTTGAATGCAAGTTGCATGCAAAGAGAATAAAAGAGATCTGCGTTCCAGCGGAGTGAGTTATGAAGATGTCCACTTTTATTCTATTCGGAATTCTAATTTCATATTTCTCCATTTGTTCCCAACCTCTCACATTTACCTTTCCCTTTTTCTAACAATTCTTACCATCATTTCTTTCTCACTCTCACTCTCAACTTTTATCTTTAAATTCTTTTAAGAATATATATATTATATTATAAAGCATTTGACAAAAACTCTTAAAAACCATTTTTTATGCGTAAAGTACTATTTATTAATGCATATTACTTATAACTCAATATTACAAGTAGATTGTGCGTAAGTACAACTTATTAAAGCTTCATAGCTGAATTCGTGTAACTAATTGCAGATAAACATAATCAAATACAAGATAAACATCTCATTTTAAATATAAAAAATCTAAAATATAATTAGGATAATCATTGAATTCTAACATAATATTTAATTATTATCTTTATAAAATCTTNAATTAGGATAATCATTGAGTTCTAACAGAATACTTAATTATTATCTTTATATAATGTTATATTATTAAATCAAAAATAAATTATTTCGTTATTAAACTTGAATTAAATTATAATAAAAAAATAAATTAAAAAAATTACATAAAAAATAGAACTTTTTAATAGTTGATTTGATATTAACATTGATATATATATATATATATATATGTGTGTGTGTGTCTCTCTCCAACCCTTAACTTTGCCTTTTTCTAACAAAATTTATCATCATTTCTTTTTTATATTCAATCCAAGGAGGAATAAAAATTTTCTTATGGCCACGGAGGTTCAAATGCGATGACTCCGGTTTACCCTAAAGCAGGTGATTGTGTTGGAATTAGCCGGCTCGCATAGCGGGTTAGATATTCGGGTTATGACAAAGTAAGAAGAATATCGAAGAGGCGTTTTTTTTTTTTGATCGATAAATGTTTAATTTAAATAGCACGTTTTTTATCGTGAAATAAATTAGACAGTTTTCATTGAGGTTGGTTCACATGTCTATATAAATCAAGCCCCAAATTTTTGAGGGTTTGTTCAAAACCCCATTTTTTTTATTATCCTGGATATCCAATCCGCTATGTAAGCCGACTAATCCCAGGTCGACCACCCGCTCACCGTATTTGAACCTATGTGGCCACAAGGGAATTTTATTCCTCTTGGATTCAAACCTCCAGGCACTTTTGACCAATGAATCCCAAGCTCATTTAACATGTTAACAGACGGTCTTGACAATAAAAGTTTTGAACCAAACGAGACGGAAGAAGTATTCGACGTGGATGGTGACAACAGAGGTGAAAAGATGACCAAAACATTGGTTGTATTCGACTATCAAAATCCTGAAATTACGTGCATTACTATACTGGATTAATGTATCGATTTATTTGGACTAAATACGAGAATTATCACAATCGACTTAAAAAAGAATCTAAGGATGATATTTATAGATCACTCCAAATTGCTTTCAAGTGTTTGATTTCCTTTTCGAAAACGACATAATTTTGGGTGCTTTTTTGTGTTAGTATTGCAAAAGAAGAAACGTTATGAACCAAAATAGAAAAAGATAATAAAGACCAAAGAAGAAAACGTTGACATCGTGACAATGGAGGTGATAAGATCGGTGTTTCAAAAGACGACTATGGCTCAAGGCTCGTGTATGACGTCACGTTAAGTCTCTGGTGGGTCATGACCCGATACACAGTTTTTGTAACGCGGTATATGATTCTTTGAATTTCTGTGTCCTGTTTTTTAGTTTTTAGTATATAACCTTATTTAAGTTATTTAATATCATTGACTAATTGAGTAGTAACAATATCAAATATATATAGACTTGGGATCACGTGAGACGAATATGTTTCTGTTAGACCTGTGAGACCATTTTTTACAGTTGAAAGCTTTTTTTATCTTCACAGCATTTTGCCGTAATATTTCAAGTGTAAAAAAGTAGTCTCACGGGTCTTACAAAAACATGTTGGTCTTACGTGAACCAACCCAACATATAAAAAAAGAGGAGCAAAATGTGGATTGCACCTGGGATTTTTACGATTCAAAATTACTTAGAGGTGTCATTTATCCAACACTAACAGAGTAAGAGTCACTACTATCACTTACGTTACTGGATAAGATTATCAGATATCAAAATAGCATAATAGATTATTGGTAGACATCTATTATACGATAAACACTAACCATGTAAGAATCTCCACCTTCACCTACCAGATAAGATTCTTAGGGGGTGTTTGGTTCGCAGATTCTGAAAGAATCTGATGGAATTGGAATGTTGAATTATATTGATCAAAATCCGTTCTCTCGTTTGGTTCATTATTTCTTCACGAAAGAAATCTTCAAAATCCTACAAATTCCACAAATAAAGAAATTTAACATTCCTTAGCAGCTACATGGTATTTTGATGGAATGTAATTCTCTATTTTTATAATATCGAATATGCCCTTAACCCAATATAATCTAATCTCATAGAACCCAATATAATCATCGTCTACCACATCTGACCACCATCGATCTGAATCACCGTCAACCACTGTCATCTGAACCACCGCCAACCACCACCACTGACTACCACCAATCTGAACCACCGTCGACCACCACCGATCTGAACCACTGCCGATCACCGCTATCTGAACCACCATGGACCACCACCGATATGAATCACTGTCGACCATCGCCATCTGAACCACCACACACCACCATCGATCTGAACCACCGCCAACTACTACCGATCTGAACCACCGTCGACTACTACCGATCTAAATCACCG
Source organism: Cynara cardunculus var. scolymus (assembly GCF_001531365.2). Classification (NCBI taxonomy): domain Eukaryota; kingdom Viridiplantae; phylum Streptophyta; class Magnoliopsida; order Asterales; family Asteraceae; genus Cynara; species Cynara cardunculus. The sequence continues at coordinate 17,616,593 of NC_037531.1, read as the reverse complement.
TCGGGCACCGTCGATCTGAACCACCACCGACCATCACCGATCTGAACAACCACCGATCTGATCCATCACCGATTTGAACCACCCCCGACCCGAACCACCACAGACCATCACCAATCTGAACCATTGTCGACCACCGACGACTATCACCAATCTAAATCACTGCCGGACATCGTTAACCACCAATGGTTTGAACAACCACCGATCTGAACCGCCACTGTCACAGCTGATTTGAACCACCGTCCATCTGAACCACCGCCGACCACCATCATCTGAACCACTGTGGACCACCACCGATCTGAACCACCGTCGACTTAGTAACGTCATTTGGCTTATGGTTATATTTGGGTTGTGTATTTTATATTGTTTTACATAATAAATAATTATTTTATTAAAATATTTCTAGTTTTAAAAAAATTGAAATTTTCAACAAAGTGCATTTTGGTCATTTACTAATATTCCATTCTAATTCCTTAATATATTCCATTACAATATCTGCCAACCAAACAGGTGGTCAAACATGATAACATTTCATTCAAATTCCTTCAACATATTTCATTTCATCCAAAAACATTCTGCAAACCAAACATCACCTTAGTTCTTGTCATGTTCACCCAGTAAGATAAATGACTCTATAAACATCTACCTCGTTAACGTTCGATAAGGCCGTTGACCATAATCTTCGGTCAAAGAATTAAATTGGTCAACCTGAAGTGATGATTATTGTAGTTTACTCCAAATCTTTTTGAAAATGACACAAGCTTTTTAATGATTATATTTAAGAAAATGATATATTGGACTGAATATGTCATCATGTCCAAAAGTCATAATTAAATAATATAATATTTTACAATTAACTGCCAACCTGAAAATGAAAATAATAATAATAATAATAATTTTAAAATAAAAAAGATTTAATAGGTTAAAGAGATGCCCAGTGTGGATATGGACATTCATATACCCAACCAGGTCCACTGTATCTAACACAATGAAGCCACAAACCTTCTTCACTCCCATCATATCTGCAATTCAAAACGGGGCAAATTGCATGAAAATGTAGCATACTTTAACTTGATTCTTACTTTGGATAACATACTTTCAAAACTTCCATTTTGGTACCTAAAATGTAATGTTGTAAACATCTAAGTACCCTGATAACCGGTTGAAATGTTAACCGGTTACCATGCTGATGTGGCGAATGTTGTGGTATCAACTCAGTATTATTTGTTGACGCATTAACCAGATACCATATCATTCGTCACATCAACATGGTAACCGATTAATGCTTCAACCGGTTACCAGGGTACTTAGATGTTTAAAACTTTACATCTTAGGTACCAAAATAGAAGTTCTGAAAGTACGTTATGCAAAATAGGAATCAAGTTAAAGTACGTTACTTTTTCATGCAATTTGTCCTTCAAAATAATACCACATCAGTAATCTACACAACAAAAACCAAATAGAAATAACCACATTATCAATTAAGAAATAAAGCCAGAAAACTAACTGGGTATTTCGTTACAGGTATTATGTACGTAGTCATTAATGGAACCGAATATAAAAGAAACTGTTTGGTTTTATATAACATAATGGTTGAGTGACAAGTCCCCAAACTTTCATTCCAAGTTAAAGTTGAGGGAATGAAAATTGTCAATCAAGAAATAAAGCTAGAAAAGTAATAAGACCATAATGTCTCCAGAATAAAGAAGCAAAAGTCAAAAACTCGTGAAAAAGTTACATTCAGCTCAAATAATTTATCTGTTTTTAAGATTTCAACATTAATTATGTTATTATAATACTCCATCTGTCCCAAAATAATTGTCTACATTTCTATTTATAGTAAGTATCTAGTTTCAAAAACATACAACTAAATTCTCAAATTTACCCTTAATTAATGCACAAATATTTAAGAGTTGTGAAGAGAAATAAATTGATTAAAAGTATAATCATTATGCATGTATAACACAGCATGTCATTTCTACGTAGACACATACTTTAATACAGATGGAATATTCAATAATCACAAACCCGACTGCTTACGGGATTTATTGGGTGTGTTTGGTTTTATTAAACATGTTCAATAATATAAAAAGTCGTTCTCTCTTTTCCACCATATAATTCGAGAGAGGGTTCTCCAAATTTGTAGAATTTTTTCAAAAGTTTTGTAAAAGTCGTTGGGGCGACAAGAAAAGAGAATTATAAAAACTCCAAAATCACCTTTTTTTCTCCGTTTTTTGAAGGATCTGTTGGAGATATTCTAAAACTACTGAACGGAAAAATAAAGACATATGAAGTTGTAAAAGTTTATTACCCGATTGGCGCCAAGTTTGGGCAATTTGTGCACATTGGATCAATGCCAAAATCTTCGATCAACTCTTGAGATTCACTAATGCAATCATCGTTAGACTTGGAATCCAACGAATGGCTCGACTTAACGGTACCTTTATGAGCAATAAATGTTCTTCTAGAACCACCATCGACAAATTCAGTGAGGTAGAGTGTGTCATTGGCTATCGGATGACCGGTAGATTGCAGGTGCACACGAATCTATTCCAGACGAAGAGAATGAGTTGAGAGTCCAATATTTCTCAGCAAGCTTGATAGAAAATCAATTAGAATGATGGTATGTATCTCTTACTTGATGGGTTCTTCCGGTGATTGGGTGACATGATACGATACTATATTTCCCATTGGTAGAAATTCTTGTAAATTTTGTACATGCAGCCTTTCCATTTGAGGTAGCATTGCCTTTTTCATCCATGTCCTCGGGCTACACGAGGGAAAAACATCAATTAAACCGAAGGGTCGTTGGCTCAATGGTATCCAGGTTATCTGTAATCCTAGTCTCGTTGGAGATCTAAGGGTTCAAACCTCACTAAAGATCAGGTGTGTGAGTATTGGATGTAATTAAATATTATATACTTCAAGGGAAAAAAAAAACATCTACTAAATACAATAACAGAAAAATTAGATAGCAAAAAGTTTATACTATGCGAGTCATTTCAGTATATTAACCTTAAATGAGATCTTAATTAAATTCATGAACTCCTAACCTGCTAAGAAGAAAAATGGCTTCATACTCATCAAAAGGTCATGAATTTAATTAAAATCTCATTTAAGATTATATACCTAAATATCTCTATACCATGTGCACCGAATAGGCATGGTAGATATGATATTTTTATCCGTGCTATACATGATTTCTGGTAGTGGCTTAATGATATGGAGAATGGCTTATGAAGCTTTCAAGGGGGGAGCTTTATGCATAAAGCCAAGTTTTTTTTTTCAAACTTGTCCCTCCCAATTAAAAAACACACTCTTTTTTTGAAAAAACCCTCTCAAACAAAAACCTTCCCAATCTATACAGACAGATTAATCCACACAGACAACTTTATTCATACAGGATTTAATGGAAAACCAACCAAACAGCCCCTAAGTAGGTAGGGTAAGATAAAGGCAGACCTAACCACTACCCCAAGGAGTAGAGCAGTTGTTTCCATGAACACCGCCTGGCAGGCATGGTAGGTATAATCTCAAAAGTAAATGTTTACTAGATGAATGTCTTTTACCTCTGTGGTACTCCTTCCTTCTCGAGCATTGAAATTTACCCTCAAATTAACAACTTGCTGGATCAGAATTTAAAAGAAAACCAACATGAAAAAGAACATTATCATTAGCCGACATCGAAAGATTAGGGTATATATCCTTCTTCATAACGAAACTATACCTCCTCAGGAAATTCCCCAACTACTTTTGCAATATACTGTTTCTGCACCATTCCAGATTCAATCTGAAATAAATAAACGATTAGCTTTATACGGCAAGGTAGATGCACCAATTTGTAGGTATAAAAATACAAAAAATGTGAAAGTCAAGGGATGAGGAATATATTTGGATTTTGACCATTTGTTCAATTATGAACCAAAATCTATGATCCTTATTCATGCATCATTTACCTGTTGCCTGAAAAGATCAGCCTGAGAAGCACTTCTTGCAAGAATAAGAAGTCCAGAGACCAAACGATCTAGCCGATGAACAGCTTTTGATTAGTTAAGAAATACAAGATATTTGGAATGTATAAATAAACTACCAGAGAAGAAATGGAAGTTGTGCAGGATGGTAATCTGATATATAAGAAGTTGGATACGAAAGACAGGCGCTAAGTCATGTTCTGCCTGAAGAATACCAACAACTGTGTTCTTACGGTATTGACCACATGGATGTACCTGAAAAAAGAATGAATTCTGAAATGACCAACAATGAAGGGAAAACAAAACTATTATATCTACTGCAATCAGGATCCAAGATATAAAAAGCAAGAGCATAATGCCATTTTCTATTTATTATTTCTGGATAAATACATTCGTTTTCCATTAGATCCTGTATGGATAAAGTTGTCTGTAACTCTGTGTGGATTAGTTTGTCTGTATGAATTGGAAGGTTTTAGTTTGGGAGGGTTTTTCCATAGATGGAAGGAGTGTGTTTTTAACTGGGAGGGGCAGGTTTGGAAAAAACTTGCCTTTCTGAATAAGTCACTTTCTATATCATTAAGCCACTACCAAACAGTCATGTATAGTTGACAGAATAAGCTATGAATCTCATTAAGCTCATTAAGCTGCCAACAAACACGCCCTAAGGTCACCATTAATTCATGCAATCAGATTGTCGATCATAAGAAATCATAGTAAGCAGTCGGATCTCGTCAATGTCCCACTTACAGTATGTTTTCAGTGTCAAACCTCTCTCACTTGGAGGTAGAGCTGCAACCAAACTGATACTTTTAAACAGCATTTTGAAGCTCAACTCATTTCAGATTTCTGTTTTGCTACTTTACAAATTCGAACCATAAAAGATCTAAGCTCATAAGCCCGTAAGCTCAATTGGGACTTGGTACAAATTAAGCTTGGGTTTGTTCATCTACATACAAACCAACACAAGCTTGATCATAGAATATGTCAGGTAAACTAGTCGCTATCAAAATTCAGTTGGGCTACTTTACTTGCAGCTCTACTTACAGGAACAGTACAGAATTGGCAATAACCTCAAACTGGACCTTAAAATTTCTATGCAAGACCAATATATTCATATTTCAATCACAAATAACTAGGGCCAGTACGCTCAGACTGTGGCAGTTTTCATACTGGATATCTTCGACACCAATGGGTTTGTTGTGACGACCCGCCTACAGGCTAATTCTCTTAGTGAAGCCTCTAAACTGAAATAAAAAAACACTGTTAAAAGGAAAACTCTATATCCTTGATTCCTTGAATAGTGAGGCATTGGCATGGTGTCTAGGCCGGATGGTATCAATGGCAATTATCATGGGAAGTAAACAAGGTGAAAAGCTATGATTTTCCATAACAAAAATGCATATGCAAATATCAAGAACCCATAAATTCTGGACAAAGAGAGAAACTCCAAATACTATGGGCTTGAGAAAATAATTATATCAATATATTATATTAACAACTCTAATGTTCCAAAAGATATGATCATATGAACACTAAGTACATAGGTCCTATACTCCTATAATTAAATACAAAACAAATATAATTATGAGAACAGAAAATTTACAGAACAACTCCCAGGTCCTATAGCCCTAATAGATAAATATCCATGTCCAAATTAAAGGTCGCAAGGAAGCACAGTGCAAGAACACACCACCACACAAACTTTATGGAGGCATGACATAAATAGAAGCTCAAACTTTCAACTTACTGGAACTGATGCAGGCTTATAAACAGTGAGTACATCTTCTCCTTCGTGCAGAATTTTGACATCCAAAGCCATCACTGGCGGTTCATGCCTACATCCTTCCACATGAAATTAAGAGATTGATTTCACAGTTGTGTGGCAAATACAAGAAAGTAAAACTAACATCATGGTTTCGTTTTTAATTAGCGTGAAGAAAAAAAAACACTGAGTGGAACACACCTATGTACAAAGTGACTAATCTTTTGTGATGACTGAACTCTGTATGAAACAGGCACTGTCTTTCCATCTACTTGTATGCGACCAGACTTAACAGCAGAATCCTACAAGTTTTAAGAGATAAGATAGAGCAATAATAATTGTTCAAATGATTCAGAGGCATAGCATAATTTAAAGTTGAGCAAACATAACACTTCAATTGTGCAAATGTTTTGCCTAGCATATTTATGCTGCTTGAAGGGTATCTAATAAGCAACTCTCAAGTGTCATCCAAATGTAAAAGATTAAATTCTATAAAGAAAAATCAACTCTACATTAAGATTTGATTGTTTAAATAAGAAATACACTTCAACTGATGTACAGTTTTATCTAGATGTTATGTCGGCATCATATGATTGAAATAATTTATGGTTTTAAATATAGTTAAACTTGCTAGGGTAAGCTTGAATCAACATGTAAGGTTGCTCCTTTCTGCCTAAAGGCCAATTGTTTAGTTACACAAACAACCTCTTGCAAGATACAAGACAAATGTTGCATACAAAGACTTCCCTCTACAATCCTAATAAGCCAAGGAACCTTGATGCACTGCGTACACCTTATGACCTTAGTTGAATTGCTAACTTTCTTATTCATAAAGTGAAGAAGTTGCCTATTCTCTAAATCACATTAGAACTCAGTAGAAAACTCTGCTTGGATATATACAAAAGAATCTTATTGTGAAGCTCTAAGATGAACAAGATGAGCTCATTAAGGACATTTTCTGTAGCAACTATGTATGCTTGCAGGGTACATTTTCATCCACTTCCTTTTACTTCTATCCAATTAACAAATGATTGAGACTTCTAGTAATGTGAAGCGACAAGCTTATTGCAGGTATAAAAGTCAATCCATAGGACAGTCCCCATGGAAATGAACTTCTACCTTCCTGATACATCTTTCAATCAATTTCAGAACTTGAAGAAATCAAATAAGCAGTTTACCGGCATATTTATATGTTTTCTTACATAGTAATCACGATTTCGACCTTTGAACTCTTCAGCAAACAGATCAACGATGGTCTTCCCGGCCCAGCGATTCTTAGCCTGTTGTTGACATGACCCAAAATTTTCGGTTTCAATTAGGGTTTTAGAAAGATAATCGTAAGCAATTGCACTATTATCATCAAATCATGGATGTAGAGAGAGATGGAATGATTGGATTAAGAGTAGTAGGGTTTAACATACATGAGAAATGAATTCGAAGTAGTAGGGTTTAACATAGCGAATTCCTGAAAAATACTTGGGATTAAGAGTGTATACAAAGTAAAGTCGGAACGATTGTGAAGGTATGAGTTCCATATTTGAGATTACCGTTCCGGAAGATATAATCACGGCGCTCCGGTGGGTTCGCCGGAGTTTGCCACACAATCTCCATGTCTTCTCTATTCCTCTTCATGATGGAACTCCTGCACAGTCTTACTTTATCTACGGTGCTTCACCTCCGGCCATAAAACCGGTTTTACGGAGCTTGGGGTGTTTTTGGCCCATGTTCATGACACGGGGTTTGGGATCGCTTATGAAATGCGGTGCCGCATCGATAATAAGCATTTTTTAATGTTTGGATAAATAACTTGTATCGATATCAAACCGGTAACAATGAGTTTTTAAAGAAGTTAAACTTTTTGACTTATAATAAGTTGATAAAGTACTTTTGTAGAAAAGCATAAGTTGTTTCAAATAAGCAATCCCAAACACCTTGAGTCTAATCGAGCTCGATCGATCTCGAGCATAAAATAAAACTCGTTTAACTTAACGAATCGAGTTTCATAAAAAATGTTTAAGTCGACTTGTTCGAAAACTCGATTAAATTTTACAAGCCGAGTCATTCGAGTATACAAAATTATCAATAAACGAATTAATCGATCGCGAGTTTGAGTCCATAAACGAGCATTGAGCTCAAAAGCTCAAAAAATATTTGAACTCGAACTCGAGCCCTACATTGAAAAAGTTATTCGAACTCGAATAGCATACGATTCGAACTCGAGCCCTAATTTGCCATGCATAAAACCGGTTTTAGCAAGCTTAGGGTTTTTTGGCCCGCGCTCTCACTAGGTTTGGGATCGATCTTGAACATGAGTATGGGTTTATTTGTGCATCTCTAAGGTAAATTCAAATTGGTTTTATTATATTTTGGTGGACGGTTTTTACTGAGGATACAGTAGCGGATCCAAGATTTTTACCGAGCAAAAGCACATTTAAGGCGGATCAAAGTCAATGTGTTTGAGGGATTTTCACGTTTTTTAATTGATTTCAAAGAATTTTAAAAAAAAATGGTCGATTTCGAGAGTTTTTCAAACTTTTTGTTGATTTGAAGATTTTTTTTCAGTTTTTTTTTATATTTCTTATATTTTCTAATATCACGGACCACTTCTAAAAAAATCTTAAATTGAGCTGGTGCATGAAAACCAACCCGCTCGGGCATACATAGATCTCGATACGATTACGCTACAAAGAAAAGATATAGCGAGAAGTCTATTTTACACTCGACGAACGTAACAAACAACCGATGTACGTAACCAATTGCTAGAAACCATATCTAACCGTAACAGAACCCGAAGATTCGAACTCAAAGGGAAACGACACCTACAAAAAGAACAAGAACGCTCACCCACAAGAAAAGAAATAGATCGATAAATCCACCACTCGGACCGAGTCTAAAGCTGTCGGAAAACCTTCTCAGCAGCATCTATCGTTCGTTGAATATCCTCTGGCGTGTGTGCCAAGCCAGTAAATCCGGCCTCGAACTGAGAAGGAGCTAAGTAAACGCCTTCTTCCAACATTCCCCTATAAAACTTGGCAAATTTAGCCGTATCGCTCTTTTTAGCATCTTCGAAATTGTAAACCGGTCCTTCGGTGAAAAAGAATCCGAACATCCCGCTAATGTACCCGCCACAGATCGCATGTCCACCCTTTTTTCCGGCATCCAGAATCCCTTCGATAAGTTGGCTCGTGATTTTGTCCAAATACTCGTAAGTTCCTGACCTTTGAAGGCGTTTAAGAGTGTGGATCCCAGCGGTCATGGCTAGCGGGTTCCCACTCAGGGTCCCGGCCTGATACATGGGTCCTGCCGGAGCCACCATCTCCATTATGTCCCTCCTTCCGCCATAGGCCCCCACCGGAAGTCCGCCACCGATGATCTTTCCTAATGTGGTTAGGTCCGGAGTTATACCGTAATATTCCTGGGCTCCACCATAAGCCAAACGGAACCCAGTCATAACTTCATCAAATATGAGAAGGGTGTCGTTTTCTTTGGTGATACTTCGGATGGAATTCAAGAACTCGGGTGTTGGCGTAATGAATCCGGAGTTCCCAACAACGGGTTCGAGTATAACTGCGGCAATTTCCCCTTTGTGGGTCTTGAAAAGTTCTTCGATGGCAGCGATATCGTTGTAGGGTGCAGTTAGGGTATTAGAGGTTGCTGCCTTTGGAACACCTGGGGAGTCGGGAAGTCCAAGAGTCGCGACTCCGCTGCCGGCCTTAACGAGAAAAGCGTCGGCATGGCCATGGTAACAACCTTCGAACTTGATTAGTTTCGTTTTTCCGGTGAAAGCACGGGCCAACCGAAGAACGCCCATGCATGCTTCCGTTCCCGAGTTGACAAACCGAACCATTTCGATACTTGGAACAGCCGAGATGACCATTTCAGCGAGTACATTCTCTAGAAGACAAGGAGCACCAAAACTGGTTCCTTTTTTCATTGTTTCAGCCAAGGCTGCAAGTACCTGTAGATCAATTATTTCAGAAATGTGGATTTACAGAAGAGGGCAAAGGAGATAGAAATGCATACATAAAGTCTATATGTATTCACATATAGGGTTGGGTTCCGGTGAGGATGGAAGTTATAATGAGAAGGGTAAGAATGGATCTCCACCCTTGGATCAATCCTAATTGAAGATCAACACCAATGAGATGCACCGGATCAATTCTTGTATCAAGGGCAGTCCACAGGGTGGGGGTGAGATTAAAAGTGATCAAGGATCCATATTTGTTCTTCATAGGGTGGGGGTGAGATTAAAAGTGACCGAGGGTCCAGATTTCTTCTTACGCTTCTCACCTTAACTCTTATTCTCACAAGATCCTTCGTCTTCACATATATTTGCAAGTTAAAGGAGACAAAGAGGAGCAAGCGAACTCATTTTAAGCATAACCAAGAAGGTTTTGGTTAGTAAAGGTATATCTGTTTTACCTTTTGGGATTTTGCCCGTTTCTCATAGTAGGGGGCATGTTCAAATGAGTACCGTAAATAAGGAAATTGACCAAAATAGCCAATCTCCTCAACCAAATTCATTTTTTAGCCATTTTTAGCATCGAATTCCCACTTTAGCCGAGTTTATGCAAATGACTTATGCATTTGCGTAAAGCCTATTTTCAAATTTAAAAAAATATCTTTATGCAAATGAGGATCCTTACACAAATTTGCATAAAGATTTTTTTTTTTCTATTTTTTTTTTAAATCTGAAAATAGGCTTTACGCAAATAAAGTCAAGCTAAAATGGGGAATTTGATTGAAAAAATGGCTAAGAAGTGAATTTGGTTGGGGAGATTGGCTATTTTGGTCAATTTACATGTAAATATTTGAGAGCCTGGGAACCAACTATTCATGATGAATGTCATGATAGAAACTCGTGACGAAAAAAGTTCATGATGAAAATAGATGATATTCATGATGAAAATGCATTATACCATGAATTATGAGAATGAATGGTACTCATGATGAATAATGCATTATACCATGAATTATGAGAATGAATGGTATTCATGATGAATAATATACATGAAAAAAGTTGGCTCCCATTTGAACTTCCCTCTCTCATAGTAATAATGGTTATGCAACTTTAAGTCGAAACTATTGTCTACTAGAGGTTAAAAAGGGCAAAGAAGCATAATATAATTAAAAGAACAAGTTTTTACTAGCCAAGTCTTCTATATTTGATGAGTGCTTTTGGTAGACAAATAAAAGGTTATAATGATTATGAAACTCTTATTTGAGTTCTAAAGATCTCCTGAAGAGTGACTGTCCATTCATGCTAAGGATGTCTAAGATCAATCTTCAATAGGTTCAAATTTCTAAGCTGCAAGTGCCAAAGGGATACCTGGCGCGAAAAACCAGATAGAGACTAGAAGTTACTTTAAAAGGTTCACATGTCAAGAGCCGATATATGGCATCACTGGATTCTCAGAAACCAAACTGCAAATAAACATAAATACGAGATAGAGGCAAGAACCTCGTCATCTGCATGGCCAATGATTGCCGGACCCCATGAACCAACATAATCAATATACTCGTTCCCATCAATGTCCCACATATGAGAACCCTTCACTGAGTCGATTATAATAGGCTGCCCACCAACTGATTTGAAAGCACGGACTGGGGAATTAACACCTCCTGGCATCAGCTCCTGCCAACAGAAGAAAGCAAAAGAAAAGAAATCACTTTAGGCAAATGTTTCCATTCAATAATTTACAACAGAAGACTGCATTGTAAGGAATGAGATATTAAAATCTAGGTAGCATTTCATAATTAACAGATGAAACCATATTCAGCATACAACTTGGCAACAGGTGCCTAAAATAGACGTATAGGGTGCGTGAGATTTGTAACACAGGACGGAGAGGACAGAAAAAATATTTGTTGTTTCATGTCACCAAAATAGGTGGAACAAGAATCATGGAGATGAGACAATATTGGTAAATTACTAAACCACCCATGTCAAATTAGAACCCTAAAACCTTTCACAATCCTTTCAACTACCTTCCTCACTCTCGCTCATCAGTCATATTCCATCTTATCGAGTCCCATTTTCGTATCAAACTCACCCATAGCGAACCAAAGGAGTCATTTCATATTTACCAGAAAACTACACTCTTTGTTAGTAACAATACCGCTCAAATACATAAGCTGTGTTCAGAATCAATTACAAGCACCCACCTATGCGAGGTGAGCTCCAAATTAGTTCACATGATAGTTTTTTATGCAAAGCAGGCTCTATGGGAAGAACAAATCACAAAAGTAAATGACCACAACACAAGCTGCTGGTTAACCACGTTGCAACTTTATGCAAATTCTCTCAATCCATAAAATCCTACATGCATTCCCACTCCCAGTGTAGAAATGAGAAAAATGAGGACATCAACATGAAGTATTCTAGAGCCTAACACCTCCTAGAAGGTAAGGGGTTCAAACCTTACCAAAGGTGAGGAGGGTGTGTGAGTTTATTTGTTACATTTGTTGTATATAAATATTATATACTTACAAAAACATGAAGTATTCCATGAGTTGCTGGTCTATAACACATGTTTATAAATTTAGGGCCTGTTATCTGTAACCATCGCTAAGTGCTGGATTCTGATAAAAATCAATGTGGAAGCACATGCTCCTTGATATAGCCAACTGAGATTAAGCAACTTGTTACCAAAAACTTAGAAGGCCAAATTCCTCAATTATCAAAATTTTGAATACCTACTAGTGCTGTAACCCAAATCATTTTTTTCCATAATATCAAAAAAGTGAAGCAAATCAACTATTCTCTCCAATAATGGATACATTCTTCACCTCCCTGACTTGGTTCCACAATCGAATTGCCTTTTTCTAGGTACATCGCTCTTCAAAACAAACTCTATCAGATTATACTGAAGTAATTACATATAGTTAAGTCCATAATACTTACGGAAGCAAATATGCAAGTCGTATTTCCAAAATCACCAAGATTTACATTGAACGGTTAATTATCCATAAACATCAACTGACGTTACACAGATGATACAAAAATCAACTGAAATGAGCGATTTAATTGAATTCAGATCCACAAACCTTGGCAGCGTTGAAAGCTTGTTCGGATTTCTCGAGAGTGAAAGTCTTCTTCTTCTGGTCGACGGAGACGGTCATTTTAACGGAAGACAAACAGCAACGGGATGAGGAAGATCGAGATATGGCGGATGTAAGTTTAGGCCTGTCGGTGAAGTTGGACGACGGCCATGATAGCCCTATCCCCGCCATTTTCACTGTATGTTTCTGTTCGTGATTGCTTGAAGGATGTTGAACAAGATAAGAAAGTTATCTCCCGACTCCACCTTATTGACTTTTAAAAGGGGGAAAGCAAATAGAAAATAGAGCGCTCCTAAATAATTTTTCACCATTTTTATTTTATTTTAAATTATATAACGATTTAATTATTTGAGAATTCGATATATATTAAGAAAATTATTATTATAAAGTATTATTTTATATGTATTTTTTTTCTTTAAAGTTAGAATTAAATATGTTAATTAATATGAATTTGTTTTAAAATAAGGTAAATTGCATGAAAAAATAACATACTTTAACTTAATTCATATTTTTGGTAGCGTATTTTTAAAACTCTCATTTTAATACCTAAGATGTAAAGTTTTAAACATTTAAGTATCCGAGTAACCGGTTGGAAACTAATTTTAGATTAAAAAAATTCAAGTCACTAACCACGTCAACAAATAATACTAAGTTGGATACCACATCACTCGTCACATCAGCATGATAACCGGCTAATGATTCAACCAATTACCGGGTACTTAAATGTTTAACCAATTAAGGGTAAATTGTATGAAAAAAGTAACGTACTTTTAACTTGATCCCTATTTTGGATAACGTATTTTCAAAACTTCCATTTTGGTACTTAAGATGTAAAGTTTTAAACATTAAAAATACTCAATTAAAACTTTACATCTTAGACACCAAAATGAAAGTACAAAAAATACGTTACCTAAAATAAAAATCAAGTTAAAAGTTGATACAATTTATCCATTTTTAAATGAAGTAAACAATATTTCAGTCAAAAACACTACTCTTACTCTTACCTTCCACTCCACTTCAATCACTATCATATCATATAAAAGATTGTAATGCATTAATAAATTAAATCATAAAATTGATGAGTCTGATCCTGATCTAATAAATGAAATAAAAAAATAAGCTAAAATTTGCATATATAGTATTGGTAGGATTAGGGCTTGGAATTTTGTTACAATATACAACACTGCCCCGCCCCCATCAACATACTTTCTCTCATATTCTCCAACTGCAACTACTTACTGCCCCCATTTGTGTCCCATACTTCTCATATTCTCCAACTGCAACTGTGTCACCTTTTCCACCAAGTTCTTGCTTGTAGCTTCTGCTTCCTACACAACACAATTAAACAACTGCTTATGCTTATATCCTGCCCAACATGCCTAATTGGAATCTCAATAACAAACCAACCTTCAACTTCTTTCTTAAAAGATGCTCCTCCACATCTCGACGCTCTTTCTCCTCTGTAAATATGGCGATTATACTTTCCTGCTCCCTGTTTAGAAGATCGTATTTTCGTTTTTCCTCCTCAACCTGATTCAATTCAATATACACAAACAAAGAATTATGCAATGTTTTATGGTGTATATTTTACATATGGGGTAATGTAGTAATTTATAAATATTGTCTCCTCTCCGTTATTTATGTTCCACTTGTTTGGTGTCCCACTCGGTCACGTCCCGTCACACCAAACATGAAACAACAATTGTTTTTGTTCGGTCATGTCCCTATCTAACGTCACATCAAACATTGGACAACAAGTTTTTATTTTGTCATGTTTGGTTAGTCTAGTCCAGTTGTACAAAAAGCAGATGACATTTACTAAGGGCATCTCCAACCCAATACTAAAAACACAAAAATGGAGATGTTTTCATCTCCAACCCAACACTAAAATACTAAAAAAGTAGAGGTCAATAAAGTAGGCCTCCATATTTGGAGGTCAAAGAAGTAGGCTTCTATTTTTTATATTAATATTATAATGAAATTTTATAAATATATATATACACACACACATACACACGTATATATATAAATACATGTTATTGTACTATTATTATAATATTAGATGTTAGTGTTTTTTTATTGTTGGATTGGAGTTGATTTTTTTGTGTTCAATGGACCCACCAATTTTAGTGTTTTTAGTGTTCTTTTTCTAGTGGTTGGGTATGGTCTAATGGGTAAGCTATATGCACCTCTTTTTATGTCAGAATTATGTCAAATCATGCATTGGAAATGTAAAAAGTAAGTCTTAAAGTTGATGCGTATGAGGAGAAAATCAGTAGGTAAGGGTGCACTTATCCCACCCCTTACTAGCGCAAGTGCTGTTTATTTACTGTTATTTCAAGAGAAAAAGCATAATATAGACGAAGAAAGAAGAAAGTACGACTAGCAGACTTGGTCAACCATAGAAGGTTATAATATAAACCATTTGGTGAAGAAGATGCAGGTTAGGTTCAGTTAAATTACCTGAGCTTCAAGCGTTCTGCAACGGGTTCTTACACATTCTAGATCCTGCACCAAATCACCTAATATCTCCTCTTCCCTCCTCCTCAATCTATGAGAAAGTAACAGAAAGAACGGTGAGAATGAGGTCATTGATACGTGCATCAGATAGACTAAACCAAACGAGCCCAGTACATCCCACATGGAGGTGGGGTCTGGGAAGGATAAGATGTACGTATACTTAAGACTTAAGAGCATCCACAATGGTAGGGCTTTTCAAAAAGAAAAAGGTGAGGCCCACAAGCTTAGGAGGCCAAGCAAAAAATGGTTTTCTTTGTTGGTGCTTTTTCACAATCCGATGTGACAAAAAAGCTCTCTCGGAAAGTATTCAAAAAGCTACATTATGGATGCTCTGACCCCTACCTCGAGAGTAGAGTGCATGCTTCTGTGAAGACCCCCAACTTGTGAAAAGGGTGTGAAGGAGAGAAGTGCATATAAGATAAAGTTTGATGCAAATACAGAAGATGACACACCTTTCCTTCAACTCACGATTCTCTTCCACCAACTGACTAAAACTGGGATTGCCATAATTTGAAGGAACAGTTACATTGCCATAATTTGAAGTAGGAGTAACAGCTATATTTCGGTTAACATTGTGAGACTGCCAATTTAAAAAGATCACATTGATCAGTCAAAGTCGAAACACATGAAAAGAAAATTATATTTGCACAGTTAAAACGCACATGGATGACTACTTAAAACTGATGTATCCCTCTTTATTCAACATCCTACCAAATGCCCCTCAAGCATCAAGGTTGTGAAGTGCATACTGCAATTATATAGGCATATTATGGTCATTGTTGTGATACAATGTAATTGGATTTTCACTGTACTTCTTATGTTATTCCCTTCGTCCCTAAATAAATATCAACAACCAAAAAGACATACAGTTTTAGAAATGTATATTGACTACATCTATTAACAAAATGACAATTCTACCTTTAGTAATGGAGAAAGTAATGAATTTCTCGTCTCATAACTAAGACCGAGGGTATGATTGGAAAGTAGGCACTTTCTCTTGGAAGTGACACATATTCTGGGAAAAACTAAATTAAAAATGTGGACACCTACTCTGGAACGGAAGGAGTATTACTTTTTTTACTGATCCTTTTCCAGGCTGTAAAGTCGTCTCCTGGCCATTTGCTCTCTCCAGGTGCATTTGGTTCGACAATTAGACTGGAATACGACAGGATGAGTGGGATAAAGATGCATTTCTTTGTCCCATCAAAATAGGTGGAACAAAAATCGGGAGATGGAACAGAAATGGTAAATTACTAAAGTAATCATGTCAAATTCAAACCCTAAAACCTACCATAATTCTTTCACACACGTAACTCATTCGTCTTGTCCAGTCAGCGTACACCAAATGCAATTCTCCCTAGGACAGTCATACCTCACCCTATATTATGTCTAGAGTAAATTGAGTTTTTCATCCCTGTGGTAAATTGTGATTTTAGTCCCTATGGTTTAGAAATTGCAGTTTTCGTCCCTATGGTTTGTAATTCATTGTTATTTTCATCCTTATGATTTACAATTTATTGTTGTTTCGGTCCCTGTGGTTTACAATTAATTAATGTTTTGGTCCCTCGTACTTTATTGTTTTGGTCCCAAGTTCAAATCCAAGGAGGAATAAAAATCCCCTTGTGGCCACGGAGGTTCAAATGCGGTGACTCCGGGCTATCTGCAAAGCAGGTGGTCGCCCTGGGATTAGTCGGCTCGCATAGCGGGTTGGATATCCAGGTTAATCCGAAAAAAAGGTAGGAACTAGTCAAGGGCCGAAAATAGCAATAAATTGCAAACTATGGGGACGAAAATCATAATTTCTAAACCACAAGGATAAAAATAGAAATTATTAACAAGCCACAGGGACGAAAATCGTAATTTACTCTTTATGTCTATGTCACCTCCGGATATCATGGGAAGCATCATAGTTTTTCGTGTATTTCAGAATCATTTGCACGTATCAGGCTGATATGAATACAATTAAGAGAATGCCAAAAGATGCAGAAGTTACCCTCAACGGAGGATGTGTGACAACTTGCATAGCTTTTCCGCTTGGAGAACAGTTGTCCTCTGCTTCAGTACGTCTGGCTTCTAGAGAGCTATCCCTCGAAAGAGTTCTCTCAATCGGAAGAGTTCTTTGAGCTGAGAATCCTTTCTGAGAACTGCCATTTGCGTCTCTCATAGTCACGGTAGTTTGCAAATCATAATCACGAATATTTCCGGAGAAAGGTGACGTTGATTCTGAGGAGCTAGCACCTACACCAGAAATCCTTTGTGATTTGTCTCTGTTTTCTCCAACATTGCCATTATAGTTGACAGCTGGACTAGGATGCCTGCTTGGCTCATTTCCTCCTTGATTCTGATTTTGATGCAAAGAGACTTTGTCTGAATGTGAAACAGATATCTTTGAGGGAGCACTCTTATTTGAAAGAGAGAATTTGGGTGTGTAATCAGGAGATCCTCTCTGCTTCTGATTTTGATGCAAAAACACTTTGTCTGAATGTGAAACAGGTATCTTTGAGGGAGCACTCCTCTTTGTAGGAAGGATTTCGGGTGTGTAATCAGGAGAAGATTCTACGATAACCAAAAAGAGGATGAACAAAAAGTGATGAAATGATCAGGGTGTTGCAAAATTTATATATTCAATGGACTCAGTGCAGGTTCAAATGAGAACCGTAAATATTTTCAGAACCTGAAAACCAACTATTCATGAATTATTCATGATGAATATCATTGATAATGAAAATGTATGATATTCATTATGAATAGTATTTATGAATATTTTGGAGTTATTCTTTATATAATTCATAAAATAAGTTAGTTCCCATGTTCTCAAAATATTTAAGGTTCTCGGACACATTCATACAAGTAACATTTTCGCCACTATAAACTTCCCAACCATGTTTTTTTTGTTTTTCTAGGCATTTCACCTCAAAATACAAACTCCGGTGTATCGCATTTATGATCAAGCAACTATCACCCAATTGAAAAGAAAACAGATTTGAAATAATATATACCTCTATCCTCTCCTTTTTTGGGTCTGCGCCGTGGAGCATAGCCAATTTTGTGACAGTATGTAGACCTGAATCAAGAAATGGTTATGTTTTCTGAACATTAAAATTTTAAGCAATTAGCATGAAGAATATACCAGTAGGTCTTCTGCATTTGAACAAGCCGTGCTTCAAGTCTTGAAAGAACATTTGTGCGCTCAAACCCTTGTTTGTCATGAGCTGGTTCAACAAAATTAGCCTCCAACACACCTAACCAACAGCAAGAAAGAAGAAAAAACTACTTTAAGAAAATATTTGAACTAGAAAAAAGAAAGAAGCCCCAGGTTTTGAAGGAATGAATGTAACCTATGACCCCACGACCATCACTTCCTGCAGCATTCCAGAGTCTCCAAAATGGCTGTAAAACAAGAAGCAGTGCAATGCATGTGTTTCAGCATAGCCAAAAGTCCAAGAATTTGTTGGCAAGTGAATGGTATATTACTGCATCTAATGTAAATATTGCACATAACTAGTTTTGTACCCGCACAATGCAGTGGGATGCAATATTTTATTGTTAACCGAGAATGAAAAATTAATGCAATTTTTCATTTAAAAAGAAAATTTGTATTTATGTTTGAATAAAAATAAAATTACAAGTAGTGGTTGAATATGAAGACCAGGTAATATATATATATATATATATATATATATATATATATATCAATATTGATGTCAAATTAAAGATTATGATCTTTTTTTGGAAGAATTTTTTTATTTAAAATTTCAGTATAATTTAAATATTTTAGATTTAAAAAGAAAGATGTAATTTATTTTAGTAGGACTTGATAATTATCTTGTATTTTAATGTTCATAGAGCTTTAAAGAATTATACATATGAAGTATTTATAAACTTGAAAGGGATTATGCATTAGTAAGCAATACCTAATGCTTAATAAGTTATTTTCAAAACTTTTACCTAAATGTTCTATAATATGTATAGATATAGTATTCAACTGTGTAGAGCAATAGTCCTAATGTTTCATGCATCATGAGAACCGTATGTCAACTAAATTCAAACCTTAATGAGTCGGTTTTTATGATAAACATTGAATCCTTGTACATCAATATGAGCTTTTGCATCCTTTACGAACCCCATAGTAACTAGAGCAACCATCTGTTCATTGAAGAAAACGACAGTTATTAGAAGGTAACTTAAAATGAATGCAAGTAACGAATTTTACCAAAACAAGCTTCCATTTCAATGAGCATTACGTTTGAATCCTTGGGAACCCCATCCACACCAGGTTGTGGACGATATGTAACCTCATTTGTCATCATCATATCGTTTACTATGTTATGATGCTGCACGTCCTTCCCACGGAGAATCATCCGGAAGCCATAAGGAACTCTTAGATAGAGAATTGATGCATAACTCTGACAAAGTTCAGAGAAAGCAACATTAAACCATCAATCAGCATGAAGATTTATAATTCTAAACATGCCATTTCCTAGTTTTCCATTTTAAAATTCTACAGTGAAGTTCTTTCAGGTAATGAAGATTGGTACTAATAACTCAAACCAAACCAAACTCAATATATTCCACCTGCAAGTAACATTTGTCGGAAAAGGTCTAGGAGTAACGTTTACCCTCAAAGAGTGCCGATATGTCAGGAAGTGTCTAGAGTTCGGGTACTGTTGTGCCATTTTTATACTGTTCTCATCTCGATTAACACCTCGAATTTGAATATCCTGCAAGACACATATTTTGAACGTCGATTAAAATCAGCAAGTTATGATCATGTGCACTATCCATAAAGGAGTTACATTGATTCAAGGCTGCAATATACAAACATGTTTATCAGCATCAAAATCGAGCTCTAACTGTCCTTGATCATCCTCCCATAGATTGTAAATGATTATGCGTGTACCATGATCCTTCATATGATCAAACTACAAGGTAAAAAGGAAATTAATAACATATAAACTTTACAAAGATACAAAGTATTGACTTTACCAATCAGGTGTGTACCATTTACGGGTCAGCACATATAAACCATGGCTGAGGAGCTATGAGAATAATAGAACTTACCATGAAGGACTACTATAAACCTAACAAGAAGAACGCAAAACGAAACCATGTTTCTTTTATTAAAATGAATTTCATAGTTCCGCTGTACATGAATATAAGATTCTTGCAACCCTTCAAAAGATTAATAAAGATCGGGAAGTTGATAAACAAAAAGGGATTTTAGCAACTAATCACAGTTGTTTAGGTTCAAAGCAATCGTCCCCTTTCGTAAAAAGATTTAACCGATTAGATAATTGATGATTCTGCTTTAAAAAACACACTTCCTCAGCTATTAAACATATTGCTTACTAGATAAATCTTCCGAGTCACAAGAGTTAGGAATTCAACAGACATCCTTCCCTAGAAACTCTTAACAAACATGCAATGAAGAAAAGAAGAATGTTACTTGTCTCAAGAGGTCTGCTTCACTTGAAAAGGGAGACCATTGTACCATCGCCTCAACATTTGTATCCCAATCAACAGGTGATAATCTTTTCATCTTCTTCCATGTTTGCACCCCTCTTTCATAATCAAGCTTTTTGTTGTAGTCAACCACCACCATAAGAATTGAAATAACATAATTAATACTCAGTCACTTGCTATAAAAGGATAGATAAACAAAATTCAAATATATGTAGATGAGAAAAACTATAAGCTAGCCAAGGGAGAGTTTCTCCGATTGATAAGCCATAGGTGCAAAAAGTTATGAAAACACCAATCTTTTGATGGTAATTAAAAGTTTGAAACTTCAGGAGATTTGACTGTAGAAGAGCTTTCAATTGGAAAGAACTGCAGGAATTATGGATTCATTAACAAAGTCCGCCTCATAAGATAGCCTGCATTGCTAACTAACTATTAGAAAAACAACCAAGAATGTTGTTCGCATCTAATCTATACTAGACAGGCACCAACCACCACCCCAGCTCAGTGATCTTCCTAGATGGTTTAACGCTTCAAAGATTTTAACATTTGATACAAGTTGGTGGATTCATCAAAATTATTCTTAAATTCCATGAAGACAATTTTTGTTGGCACACTTCCGATCTTCCAAAAAATTAACACTGTGTTACATTACCTTTTTGTTGTTATTCGCCTATAAAGAAGAGCTCCCAAACAGTATCAATGATTTTAAAGCAACCAGCTTACATTTCTTGACATGGCATTTTAAGGGAAGATCTGAGGCCCCTTATAGTTTTAAAATTTAACAACTTATAACATAATTTTAGTTGGTAGATGTTGGAAGCATGTGTTAGTTTAATTACCATGGGAACTACTATATCTTCCTTCCCTGTGCTCCGCAGAAATGTGTAAGACAGTAGTCCAATGCTCTGTGTAGACCTTCAAGACAATATCGAATCAAATGTTATTGTTAGTGCTTTTGTAATATGAAATCCCCTAACCATAAGGTCTTGGGTAACCAAACCACCTTCAATTACATGTTACTAAACGAGTAAGCGGCTTCTGGAAGAAGAATACTATTAAGATAAGTGCTAACAAAAACTTGGTCCACAACATAAATGGAGCACCAACCTTTTTCCGTCTTTCCCAGAGCATCGAGAGAAGACAATAACATCAGCTCCAAGCCTCATCGTGCTAGTCTTGAAACCATTTCCATCTATTGAAAATATCACAATGGCAAATAAAAAACTGAACTGAGTATTTACAACTGGTTCCGCAAGCAAATATCTGTCCAGATGCCAAAATGGCAATCTTCCTGAAACAATAAACGGGATTCATACCATCAAAGTGATGGGGAGGCCACTTACATTGTCCAATAGCATCTGTGACCTTGCTTTTCAACGAATATCCAAGAGAAATGCATTGTCGCATTTTATCAGGGTCCATCCCACCACCATTGTCTACAGTACATAGTAGGTGGAAATGGTTAACAAGAAACGTAATTAAAACAATGGAAGCCATGGTGCACTAAAAAAGGGTGCCTCCTAGCCAGCCCACATCTAAGGTCACTCAACCCTCCTGACTCTAGATATCATACGGATTCCCAACCATTTTTCCTTCACATTTGATAAACGAGGCATCGTATATCTGACACCAAGTGCCATGTAAAACGCCAAGGCACAACAGAAGAAATCAAAATCACTAAATACCAAAAGTCATGTATATCATTGAGCCACACATACCTTCAATCAGCAACATCCTGTTTTCATCTTTCTTGTTTGTTAGCATATCAATATTGACATATGTAGCGCCATTACAGACCTGATAACAAAATGAAAAACAATAGAGAAAATTGCTTGCAGGGTTAATAAGTGGCATGTCCCAAACCAAATAATCTCAGTGAACCCCATTCACACAATAATATAATGTATATAAACATAGGTAAGTACCTCATCTAGTGCATTGTCCAAAAGTTCTGCAAAAGCTGCATGAGTAAACACACACCAATCCATAAGCATAAAAACTAGGAACATAACCCAAGAAAGTGGTTTAACTGCATATAACATACACCAACTCAAGGGCTTCTAAATGGGTTATGTAACATTACCGCCAAGGACCCATTTGTGACTAGTTGCGTTGGAGTGCAGAAACCTTGGATGAACCCTCAAATGATCCATGCCACCTGTATAGCTGAAATTAGTGAGGTAAAGAACTCGCTCTGCCAATCTCAAACTCTTAGTTTCCAATACAGTACATATTTAACTGTACAAAATTTTAAGGCAATAAAATTTGATTATTGAATTTTGAAGGAGCTATTATGTGCTTGTTGACCTGTTCAGTTCGAAATAAATCGTTGCAAATATAAACATGTAAGCAAATCTATGCATCATAGACATCATACAGACAGCTTTAACGTTCAAACCATTAAAGTAAAATGTCAAAATGGAATATGAACACACTAGCATGCAATTACAAGAAATTCAGATTTCAAGGTACCCACAACAAGAGAGATAACACCAGATTCAGAGACATAAATGTAGTGGGATAACATACACAAATAAAACCTTTCTAAAAGGAACCAACAACCACTGAAGAAAAAGTGAAATGATCTGAATTCAACATACAGCAGACTATATCTAAAAACAGGTAGGCAATAGTCTAAAACAAGGGAACATTCAGCATATACATCACAACGTCCATGTGTCATTACAATCTCCATCAGAATTCAATACACATCAAAAAGTCCATGTGTAATTTGTAAAGCCAAGTACCATGTATCACAACCAAATATGCAGTAATCCATAATTTCCAACCTGACCAGCTGCTATGAGAAATTTTTAGAAAACTTATAACCATGATATTTGAAGCCACTATCAAGCTTGCTTATAGATGCCAAGGTAAAGAATACAAATGTGATGTGAGATTACAGCATCTTGATTCCCGGTAGTTTTTGGCATTGCAATAAGATGTGAAAAGAAAAAAAAACAAAAGAAGACCCAATATAATTATGTGTGTTGACGGTCTGGTCCAACATCTACAAGTGTATATGTCATACCTTTTGACTCCAATTTTGCATTTCCACATAAATCATTGTGACCCTTTCTCATGTTTGATTCTTATAATCCCTTTATTGGATGTATGTTTCATGCAAACTGATTTAATTCCAAAGCCAAAAAGAACACCAACAAGCTCATATTTATCTATGTCTGTTAGACTGTAAGAAGAAGAAAAGCAGTGAGTTCTAAAAAGTGCTAGGCAATCAACTGTACGCCAGCATTTATGGGGGTAAGCAGGGATCAAGCACATATATTAAGCCGCCTGGTTTTGCTATATACAAAAATAGTTCAAATAAAATAGTCTTTTAAGGATTAACTAATTGTCTACCAACAGTATTCTAATGCAATGAGCGGAGATAGGCAGTTGAGTGACCTTCCAGCTTAGTAGCCTAAGCGGGTATATAAAAACAAATCGCTCATGTTATATGAGGCTCATGTCAATTTATAAAAACAAATCGCTCTCAGTTATTTGTCATACATTTCATGGATTCAGTTAGTCAACAGATATTTGTAAGGTTTCCCCCAAATTCTAAAAAAATTTAATGATGACAAAAGTCGAGAAAAAAACAATTACACCCAGCTTAATTTTTTAAGACACTTAATTGCTAGCGAAGCAATCTGGGAAACTCCAAACGGCTGATTAAGCCGCTTTAATTAATCAAAGTGATGGAACAAAGCTTAACGCCTAGGCAGCCCTAGGAGGAGATTTTTTTGGAACGCTGGAGAAAACAAAAGCTTCATCCGCATTTGCTCTGAATAGAAATACAAACAAACTTCCCTTGGAAGAACATGTCTGGATGCGTCTCAGATGCTCCAAAGACGAACAGATTCACGATGGTCTCAACTCGAACTCAAATTAAGTAAAAAATTAACAACAATGTCCTCTTTGAATCATAATACTTGCAATTAATTATAATAGTTTCCCCAACTAACCCTAAAACCAATTAAATCGACAATTAAAACAAACTTAGATAGTAGCATGTTCGTACGTACCTGACGATGTATTCCAATCACCACCGGAACAGCCTTCGAAATCACCAGCCTTCCAAAACTGCTTACAACTCCGGTCATTCGAAACATTATTCCCCTTCGCATGTTGCAATGCCGCATCCTTACGCGGCAAAGGGTCAAGAAAACCCGCCGGAAGAACCACACCATCAGCACCCTTCTTCCTCTTGTTGCTACGAACTACGTCACCACCGCTCAAAACCCTAGACCTCTTGCCATCATTAATTCGGTTCCCAGAAGAACACGAATCGTCATCCGAACTATCAAGATCAATCACCGGAACTCCCGAAACATCTTTCGTTCTAGTATAATCATTGTTATTACCATTCAACACTTCAATTTCTCGCTTAACTTCAACTCCGTCCATGGCAACAACGATTGACGAGTCGGTCGGCGGCAAGTATGGTGGAGATTCGACTGGAATCCGGTTGTGGAGCACTTGATTCACGGGAAAAACTGATTCAGTTACGGAGGACGGCCCTCTATAAGTATTATTTTAAGACGCGCGGTTTGAAATCGTTAATCCACCGCCATAACCAAAGAGGGACCTTTCGAATCTCGTTTCTCCGTCAAAAGAACATATAAAAAGTGGATTTTATTTATATCTATAAAAATATTGGAAATTACTCAAAATTTTGAGGGAATTTTGATTCTAAGATACGATGGGTCCTACGTGTATATTATTTGGTGGACAAATATCAGATATTATCTCTGATATATATATATATAGGAGCGATCAAATGAAAATCACACTCATTTGTATAAACCGTACAAATCACCTTCATACGTCGATTTCATTGTTTAATCTTATGAAATTTTTTCATGAAATTGTTTAATCTTGTGAAATTGTCATATAATATTTTTTTTTATGAATTTGTTTCATATATGGTTATGAAAATTGTTACATATAATATTTAATGAAACTGATTCATGTATTTCTCTAAAATTAAAATAATGAAAATGATAATATCCATGATTAACACTCTCCACAATAAAAATGGTTAATCAACCTCTCATAATTACAAAAAAAATGAACAAAATGAAAAATTATGATTGGTTGACTGAGATTTGCACAATTTGTATAAATTGGATGGTTTTTATTTGAACGTTCACACACACACATACATATATATATATATATATAATCGCCCTCGTTTTGTCCAAGTCGCCCCATGGGGGCAATTTTGACCTCTATTTCATTAGTTTCGACACTCCTCCGCCATTTGCTTGCTGACCTTTATCTAAATTATATATTTGGTTATTGTATTTACGGATCTGGTTCAGAAACTGTTTTTTTACTTTTTGACTCTTCCATAAATTGAGGAGGAGGAGGTCCACCACTTGCGGACCTAGTGATGCTTTTGAAATTTTGGAAGATAAATGACTAAGAGATGAATCCAAATCATGAAAATGGTTATTTCTATTAATTTTTCGTAAAAAAAAACTAAGGAACATTGTAATAACTGTTTATTTATATAGTATATATATATATATATATTATACAGTAATATGCCATGTTATACATGTGCATAACTATCATGAAACATCTTCAGCTTTTTATTTCCATATATACATATCTTCTAGATTAATGGTTACTAGAGTGTTCATCAGTTTTTTAGATTTTTCCTAAATATCACTCAACATTACTTATAAATTATTAATGACATCAATAATTATGGTTTGTTGGGAGTTTTTTTCTTTCCAAAAAGCATATATGCCATATAAGTGGAACAACAAGGAATTAATGGATTGTTTGTTTACCTCTTGATAGTTTTATTAAGAGATAATCTTTGAATCGTTAAAAGGTGAATATTGTCTGGAAAAAAAAAATATGTGTCTTAATGATTCTAAAACTCTCTAAATGATTTTGTATAATGGGTCTCCCTTAACCATTCAGTGCCCTAATTCCATTGTAAACAATTACCGAACAATTATATTTCATTTTGCACTATATCATGAGAGTCTCTTAATCATTATGACCACTTAATCATTTTGTACCGAACCATTTAACAACTATCAAACAGCCCCTAAGGCATCTCAATGGATAACACCAGATCTTATAGTAAATCCATAATTTGGTGTAAAATTTAGTTCAAACAATAAATATATTTCAATTGGTAACACCAAATCTTACACTAAAATGTAAGATCCTATATATATTCTTTATTATTTTTTTCCATTGATGTAAATGAACAGTGATACACCAAATTTTGGTATGTTACTATTTATTACACCAAATCAGGTGTAAGATTTGGTATCCCTGATAAAATGATTTACTGTCAAATTTGGTATTTTGTGTAAATTTTGATGTCCCAATTGGAGATGGTCTTAGATTTCATGCCCATCGGGACTGAGGGGACTCGAACCCGCAACGTCCACCTTTTGACAGGGCGGTGTTCTTGCCTATTGAACTCCAATCCCAAGGGAATCATAAAAACTCTCAAAAACTATTTTTTATGCATACAGTATTGTTTATTGATGTATATTACTTAAAATTCAATATTACAAGTAAATTGTGCGTAACTACAACTTCTTAAAGTTTTATGTTTGAATTAGTGTAACCAAACTTATTAAAGTTTTAGTGTAAATTGTGAGTGTTAGCCAAGCTCGAGAGTTCAAAATGTAACATTTGGGTGTTATTATTTTTTCCAGGTTCAGATCCATGGAGGAATGAAAACCCCCTTGTGGTCACAGAGGTTCAAATACCTGTGACTACCTGTGACTTCAGGCTACCCGCAAAACAGGTGGTCGTCTTGAGAGTCGACTCGCATATCGGATTGGATATTCAGGTTAATAAAAATAATAATATATAAAATAAAGAGTAAATCACATGTTTGGTCCCACATATGCCCTTTATTATGGATTTGATCATTTATCGTCATCTATTACAACAAACCGCCGCCTATACAATTTGTCATGTATGTGGGCCCCCTCATGTCGGTCCACTTTCTCCCTCAAGTACGAGGGTAAGTTGGTCTTTTTATTAAATTCGTATAATTTTATCGTCAAATATTCTTGATGTTCATGATGGTATAGTTTGAGAAGATGAATATTGAAGAAAAATACACAATTGATTAAGAAAGTTGTAAAATAGATAAAAAAAAAAAAAAGTGCAAAAGACAAATTTACCCTCATATTAACAGAGACAACGGATAGCCGTTTGCACAAGAAAGCAAACCCGTAACGAACTACATAGGTTAAGGATTCTTTTGTAATAAATAAAGGTAAATGACCAAATCTGTAACAAATGACAAAGATGAGGGACCAAATCCGTAGTTTACTCTTTAATAAAATTAAATAAAAGTATAATATTTTTATAAAAATATATTGGAAATAAACAAATAGAAAACCAAATTCATCAATGGATATGATTCATGAGCTCTTCAAAGGTTTTCATGGCGGATTCCGGCAACCCCAGAAGAACGTTAATACTTTTCCTCTGTTTCCCATGAGATAAGAACAGTATTACTTCTTTTTCCGGCAAGGCCACCGGACCCGACAGAACAGGTTCGCCCCACCCGAAATCATGGGCGTGAAATTGCAGCTTCGACCATGTCGTAATCAACAGCGTCGCCGCCAGGGACGGCCGAGCTCGAGTCACTTCGAAATAATCAATCGCCGATCTCATATAACCGTCGGTAACAAGCTTAACCGCATTGTGAACCAATTTCACGGTGAATGATAACGGATTACTCACCTGATCGCCGGCCAAACATATGGAATTCGTTAGCACGATTCCGTTGCCGGAATATCCTTCCGGCAACGGCGGTTCAAATCTCGACCTGCCGTCGACGGCGAAGAGGAGTTTTGTTTTCTGATCTGGTTTCATTTTGAGAGCTTTCGTTCTGGCTCGCCAGACGAACGCCGAGAGGGCTTCGAAGGTGGTGCAGGTGGGGATTTCGCCGGCGGCGGTGGCTTCGATTTTGAGGTGGTGGAGGTCGTCCGGCGAGAAACAGAATGATCGGTAAGCGATTTCTTCTTTGTAGAGGTTGCCGGAGTCTGAAACGTCTTCGATTTCTGCGAATTCATAGTGGGGGAAGTCGATGATCGGAGGGTTTCTGGCGGTGAGAATCGTCCGATCGAGGAACGGCGGAAGTTGCAGCGGCGAACCTCTGGCGATTTCACTCCAAGATTTAACGAATTCCATGGCAGCGATTCCATCGAAGAGACAATGGTTCATACCCAACCCTAATACAAACCCTCCACATTTGAATTTTGTAACCTGAAAATGAAATAAAATATTATGTAATCATTTTACTCGGTAATAGCTGATCTTGTAACATTTGATGATGTGTATACCTGTGAAATATTTACGGTACGAAAAATTGATATTCACGTCATCAAAATGTTAAGGGATATTTATCTGGTAAGCGTTTACCAGGTCATCTTATCTTACTGGATGAACATATCAAACACTGAAAATCTATCCGGTAAGAATAATGATAACAACCGAGAGTCTTATCGAGTAAGTAAGAGTTATGACACAAAATACTTGAATTGAAGTCAATTAAATCGAAATAAAAACCAACCTGTACAACAACAGGAGGAATCTCGAGAATATTATGAGCCCCTGGAGTGTCATAAACCAGCTTTCCAAGCGTAACTGGATCAGGCTTCGTATTATCACCAATATCTTCGATCGCACAGTTCGCTTCCGCCTCAACAAAAACCACACCCTCTCCGCTACAATCCACAATCAGCTTCCCTTCGGGACTAATCGCTAACCTCCCAGCAGCCGGGTAATAATACACAAGAACTCTCGACAAAGCATCCCGTATCACCTCAACAGCCGTCTCATTCCCTTTCTCCTCAGACTTAAAACAGTAAATCGTCCGCACAATAACCGCAATATTCTGATCAAGATTCGAGAGAAAATAGAAGCCCTTTTCTGTTTCCGTGTAAGGCTGCACAAGGGTCGAATCTCCTATTTGTGTGACAACGAGTTCAACCCCATGGCTTTCATTGCCATTTCCCTCCATTATAACGACCACCGCAATATACACTTCTTAGCTTGCTAAAATCTGTGTCGGTAAAAAACCAGTAAAACGAAATAAATTACGTGATAAAACCAGATAATAAGTAAGAGTTTGGAAGATAATAAGAATACATGAATGTGTCATGGTGTACCTGAAAATGGTTGAAATTGATGTGTTTTATGGCAAGAGATTAAACACAAGAAAAAGTGTGTTGTTTTTGGTGTGGTTATGGGTATCATTTTATAGATATAAAGTGTGATTGAATGGGTATTAATTTATTTGGATTTTTTAAATAATTTTATATATATTTAAAAAAAATTAGTTGATTTTTTAGTATTTAAATTGGGAAAGTATTTGAATTTCTTAAAATAATATTTGATTTTTATATGTGTTTAAAATAATTTGTTAATTAGTTTTCACATATTTATTGATATTTTTGTTATAAATAACGTAATATTTGATTTTATATGTATTTGGAAGAAATTTTATATGGTTTTCAAATATTCATACATGGTCGATTGCAGGGCGATACATTTGATGTTATAATACAGTTTTATGTGATTTTGATAAACGTTAATGTTTTTATGTTTGAATAAAATATAAATTCGAATGTCTCATAAAAATTTGAAAAAATATATCAATATTAGTATCAAATTAATTATTTAAAAGTTCAAGTTTTTTTATGTAATTTATTTAATTCATTTTTTATTATAATTTAATATAGATATAATAACAAAGTAATTTATTTTCAGTTTAATAATATAATTTTTTTTATAAAGATAACCAGTAAGTTTTATGTTAGAACTCAATGATTATTCTAATTATATTTTAGATATTTTATAATTAAAATAAGATGTTTATTATGTATTTGATTATGTTTATCTGCAGTTAGTTGCATGAATTCAATATAGAGCTTTAATAACTTTTGTTTACGCACAATTTACTTATAATCATGAATTTTAAGTAATATGTATCAATACACAGTACTAGATGCATAAAAAATGTTTTTTAAAAGTTTTTTTTTTATCAAATGCTTTATAATATAGTATAAATAAGGTAACTAACTACAAAGATGGTGCCCGATTGGTTTGAACTTGGGCTCCAAAGGTCAAAAGTGCTTGGAGGTCCCATATTCGAATTCAATAGATGAATAAAAATCCCTTTATGACCACGCATGTTCAAATATGGTGACTTCAGGTTATCCGCGAAGCAGGTGGTTGTCATGAGATTATTCGGCTCGCATAGCGGGTTAGATATTCAGATTAATAAAAAAATGTAGCCTCTGATAATATATGTATTTACAGTGCTATAATTTTTTTTTTAAAAATATAAAAGGTGCACCTGTTAAACTTTAAGATATAATATTTTTAAATAGCTTTTTGTATACTAGAAGAGTACTCGCGTAATGCAGTAAGACACATCTTGATCTTAATGTTCTATTTTAAATTTGTCTCTGTCGATATTATAATACGATTATATATGTTTTAATAAAGTAATAATAATTTTATTTTTGAATAAAATATAAAATTGAAGATATCATAAAAATTTAAAAAAAAATATGTCAATATTAATCTCAAATCAACTATTTAAAAGTTATCATTTTTATGTAATTTCTTTAATTTATTTTTTTATTATAATTTAATTTAAGTATAATAACGAAATAATTTATTTTTGGTTTGATAATATAATATTTTATAAATATAATAATTAAGTATTCTGTTATAACTCAATGATTATCCTAACTATACTTTAGATTTTTTATATTTAAAATGAGATGTTTATTCCGTATTTGATTATGTTTATCTGCAGTTAGTTACATGAAATTCAGATATGGAGCTTTAATAAGTTGTACTTACACACAATCTACTTACAATCTTGAGTTTTAAGTAATATGCATTAATAAACATTACTTTACGTATAATAAGTGGTTTTTTAAAAATTTTATCAAATATTTTATAATATAATATAAATAAAAGGTGTATCTGTTAAACTTTAAGATATAATATTTTTAGATAGTTTTTTGTATATAATTTTTTATTTATTTATCCATTAATCATTATTTTAATTTTACACGTTTAAATCAAATATTTTATTTAAAATATTAAAAAAAAATAAGTATAATTTTTTTTAATGTTTAGTATGTGTAGGAGGAGGGTGAGATGTAATTGGTAGTTTACCGACTCATGGACGAATAAATGCCTTGGTTGGTAGGGTTGGTCTCCAATAAAGTCTATGTTTGTTTCTATTTGGGCAAATCTCATAAATTGCAATAAAAAATAATTTATTTTAATTTGATTTTTATTTTAAGTAATATTATTTCAAAAAAATTATTTTGGTATTTAAGATGTAAAGTTTTCAACATTTAAGTATCCGAGTAACCGGTTGAAGCATTAACCGATTATCATGCTGATGTGATATCCAATTCAGTGTTATTTGCTGACGTGGCTAGTGATATGAAATTTTTTTAATCTAAAATTAGTTTTCAACCGGGTAACTGGGTACTTAAATAATTTAAAACTTTGCATCTTGGGTAACAAAATGAAAGTTTTGAAAGTACGTTACCAAAATATGAATCAAGTTAAAGTATGTTATTTTTTTTTCATACAATTTACCCTTTTCAAAAACACAAAAAACACAATGTTCATCATAAAGGATCTTCGATGGAGATTCTTGTTATAAGAACGTCTTTTTACACTTTTTGTTGACATCTTACTTTACAATTAATCAAATTAATAACTCAGTATAAAATTCTGAAACTGTACTTCTCCTTTTTGTGGGTCCCACGTGTTTTTTCGACATCAATAATAACTATATTTTAATAATTTTAAAGTCAATAAAATATATGAAAAAAACCCAGTAAATTGTCACTTCACACGAACTTCATGGTAAGAATCAAGGTTCTTGTACAAAAACTAAAAGAAAGTGAGATTCTTATAAGAACTCTTCACAATGATAATTCTTACAAGCCACTTCACTTTTTTGCATTGGAGATGCTCTTAAAACTCTAAAACGAGACATAAATACCAAAATGTCCAAACACTGGTTGTCAAAGTGGAACTTATCGATCTATAACGGTTTTGAAATCTTGCACAATTTCCTTAGAAACTAATTTTTCGACAACTTCCCATTTGATAAACGAAACCATCGTTCAAAAAACCGTCTTCCGCTTTATTTCTTATCCTTATTTTCATAATATAAATACTCATTTCTGAAAACCGACTCGACAAACAAGATTAAAAGTGGCTTCATTTTTAGTCGTTACCAGTCATTGACATGAAATAAATGTCAATTGCTTAGAATTTGTACGTAGAAGTTGCATCTTCATAACGATTTTCTCACGATCACTGAAATCTTTAGGATCGAACTTCTTTACGATTTTCTCGTAAATTCGACTTGACAAATTTCATCGACGAAGAAAATCTTTCAACCGTAGCGATTGCAATAGGTAAAATTCAAGTTGGCAAATCTTTCATCTCGATGCACAACAACATGATACACATCGATACCCAGGTTTTATCCTTTCGTTTTGAGTAAAATCATATGGATAAAACTCACACAACTTCAATAATTTTGCTTTGTCAAAACGAGAAAACAAAACACAAGGACTCAACGTCGCCGTACTTCTAAGCAATTCGGTGTTTACCTCATTGAAGCGACCACCAAACTCTTGAATTCGCATATCGAGAACCGTGTTAAATATGGCATACTCATAATGACGTCAGTTGGTGATGTTGGTTTGTTGCCTTCGATTTCTTGAGTTTACACAAACTTCTTTCGTTTTCACTTTTTCAACATTACGTCTTCCACAAAAAGAATCGACTTCATTCAAAAGTGTATCAAACCCATTTTCTCTTGCAATCTTCGCTTGGTTGTTTCTATCAAAGAAATTGCTTCACGGAATTATCATTAAAACGCTGATCTAAAAACAGTATTTGGTACATTGGACAAGACATAACAGAATAGAACAAAAGAAAACAGAATAAAAAAGGAATCACTGTTTTATATTTGACATGACTTTTATGTGGAACAGACATGAACATAACGGAACAAGGCGTCTTCCACCCTCATCCTATAGAACAAGTTGGAATAATGTGGGACAAACCTATATTTTACCAACATACCCTAAAAATAAAACATGATTCCCTTCTAATAATCAAATACGTCTCCCTCTTTACATTTTATTTATTTTATAAATTTTATTTATTGTATATTTATTCTTTTTAAACTTTCATTTTACTGTCCTGAAAGTTCTACTTTTTGTTTTCTTATTTTGGTTAGATTATGCAATTTATTATATGTATATTATATTATAGAACATTTGATAAAAACTCTTAAAAACCATTTTTTATGTATGAAATATTGTTTATTAATGCATACTAGAAGGGTACTTGCGCAATGCAGTGAGATACATCTTGATTTTAATATTTCATTTTTATTCTTTATCTCAGTCGATGCTATAATATGGTCTTATATGATTTTAAGAAAGCGATGCTGTTTTTATTTTTGAATAAAATATAAGTTTGAAGATATCATAAAAATTTGACAAAAATATATCGATATTAGTATCAAATTAACT